>NC_140003.1:23764219-23814667 GCF_964263955.1 Coregonus lavaretus
CATCCTCTCTCCTAGCCTCCTCAACCGTATTGAAGGTGAAGGTCCAAGGTCCCTTCCCATAGACCTTCTCCTCCAATGCCTTTTGGGAAGGAAGCGATGCAAGAGGATGCGTGGAATTGAGGAAAGATTAATTGAGAAAGAGCCCTGGCCTTATAGAAACAGATGTGACTGACTGAGTCACAAGGAAGCTGAAAGCTGTTGTCGGTCATTGGGGGAAAGCCTTGTTTGACTTGCTGGTATTGTTCCGTCCCAGGATGCATTGTGTTGGGCTGTGAGGACCAAGGTCAGGGGAGTAGAGATTACCTTTGAACTCTAGCTTCCTCAAACAACAGGAAGTTTTAGGCTCGAGAAGGAAAGCAAATTATTTTCTCTTGTTTATATTTACTTACTGATGTAAACTTCTTGAAGTAGTTTGTTGAAGGACAGAGAAGAGAAGAACTAAATGACATGTGGTTGTTTGAAACATCTTGACATGAAGATGCAAAGACTCTGAAAGGTATCAAAATAAAATAAAATAAATGTCACATGCGCCGAATACAACAACTGTAGACTTTACCGTGAAATGTTTACTTACGAGCCATTTCCCAACAAAGCAGTTAAAAAGTACGAAAATTAGCAAATAGATTAAAACATTTTTTTACACAATAAAATAACAATAACGAGGCTATATACAGGCTATATACAAGGAGTACCGAGTCAGTGTACTGGGGTACAAGGTAGTTGGGGTGATTGATTGAGGTAATATGTACATGTAGGTTTGGTTAGGTGATTGATTAAAGTACTTTGCACATGTGGGTAGGTCTTTCACAGACACAAATATGAATTGTGTCGTGTAAGTCTTGCCCATAACCAGACGGTGTATTTTGGGGTTAAAGTCTTCACTTTCTGGTGTCCTCATCAACAATTCCCCTCACATACAACTGTATATTATGACAGTGCTTAGGGGCAGTCTGGTATTATGAAGACAGAAGAGGTGGGTCTTGTTCTTTTTATTTTTTAGTTTTTTTTACTTAACACTTATTTTTCTTAAAACTGCATTGTTGGTTAAGGGCTTGTAAGTAAGCATTTCACTGTAAGGTCTACACCTGTTGTATTCGGCGCATGTGACAAATCAAATTTGATTTGATTTTAAATAAAAATGGCTGATGCATTAAAGCTTCCCTAATTAGATATTCACAGTTCACACCCTTCAATCGTCCCCAGAAGTAAAGCACCCAGCTCCAGCCCCAGCTCCATGACCCTGAGTTTGATGAGTCACGCCTGATATCATCCATCCAGACTCATGATTACATTTTCCTGCTGCAATTTGCAGAGATTTAATAATTGATGTGGTCTTTGTTGAATTGGAGGATAATCTGTTGCCTACAGAGCCAGATAGGGACAACTCATCTGCTAATGTCTTACGGCAGGACCAGGCCTGTGTGTGTGTATGCGCGCGTGCGTGTGTGTGCGAGTGTGCGCGTGCATACATGTGTGTGGTGTGTGCGTTTGTGAGTGTGTGTATGTGTGTGTCGGCGTGCGTGTGTGCTGTGGGATGATCCATGATGGTGCAGCTAATCAAGGAGACGGCCCAGCCAGCCTCATCTCTCCTCGGATGTAGAGTAATGGCCTGTAGGAGACTGTAGGAGGCACCACTGGGGCAGAGAGGAGCACCACACTCACAGATTAAAGTCATCATTCACCCACTCTTACTGGATAGGATACTGCCCCTAGCCCCCTTCACGAGGATGTTGAGGGAGCTGGGAGTTGGTACAGATGTACATGTACAGGAGTGGTGGTAGAATGGTGTTCTCAGATGGTTTACTGTCTCTCCTGTGAGTCCCCTCTATCTCTTTCTCCATTTCTCTCTCTCCATATATATATATATACAGTTGAAGTCGGAAGTTTACATACACCAAATACATTTAAACTCAGTTTTTCACAATTCCTGACATTTAATCCTAGTAAAAATTCCCTGTCTTAGGTCAGTTAGGATCACCATTTTATTTTAAGAATGTGAAATGTCAGAATAATTGTAGAGAGAATGATTTATTTCAGCTTTTATTTATTTAATCACATTCCCAGTGGGTCAGAAGTTTACATACAATCAATTAGTATTTGGTAGCATTGCCTTTAAATTGTTTAACTTGGGTTGAACGTTTCGGGTAGCCTTCCACAAGCTTCCCACAATAAGTTGGGTGAATTTTGGCCCATTCCTCCTGACAGAGCTGGTATAACTGAGTCAGGTTTGTAGGCCTACTTGCTTGCACACACTTTTTCAGTTCTGCCCACAGATTTTCAATAGGCAGGGGCTTTGTGATGGCCATTCCAATACCTTGACTTTGTTGTCCTTAAGCCATTTTGCCACAACTTTGGAAGTATGCTTGGGGTCATTGTCCATTTGGAAGACCCATTTGCGACCAAGCTTTAACTTCCTGACTGATGTCTTGAGATGTTGCTTCAATATATCCACATACAGTGGGGGAAAAAAGTATTTAGACAGCCACCAATTGTGCAAGTTCTCCCACTTAAAAACATGAGAGAGGCCTGTAATTTTCATCATAGGTACACGTCAACTATGACAGACAAAATGAGGAAAAAAAATCCAGAAAATCACATTGTAGGATTTTTAATGAATTTATTTGCAAATTATGGTGGAAAATAAGTATTTGGTCAATAACAAAAGTTTCTCAATACTTTGTCATATACCCTTTGTTGGCAATGACACAGGTCAAACGTTTTCTGTAAGTCTTCACAAGGTTTTCACACACTGTTGCTGGTATTTTGGCCTATTCCTCCATGCAGATCTCCTCTAGAGCAGTGATGTTTTGGGGCTGTCGCTGGGCAACACGGACTTTCAACTCCCTCCAAAGATTTTCTATGGGGTTGAGATCTGGAGACTGGCTAGGCCACTCCAGGACCTTGAAATGCTTCTTACGAAGCCACTCCTTCGTTGCCCGGGCGGTGTGTTTGGGATCATTGTCATGCTGAAAGACCCAGCCACGTTTCATCTTCAATGCCCTTGCTGATGGAAGGAGGTTTTCACTCAAAATCTCACGATACATGGCCCCATTCATTCTTTCCTTTACACGGATCAGTCGTCCTGGTCCCTTTGCAGAAAAACAGCTCCAAAGCATGATGTTTCCACCCCCATGCTTCACAGTAGGTATGGTGTTCTTTGGATGCAACTCAGCATTCTTTGTCCTCCAAACACGACGAGTTGAGTTTTTACCAAAAAGTTCTATTTTGGTTTCATCTGACCATATGACATTCTCCCAATCCTCTTCTGGATCATCCAAATGCACTCTAGCAAACTTCAGACGGGCCTGGACATGTACTGGCTTAAGCAGGGGGACACGTCTGGCACTGCAGGATTTGAGTCCCTGGCGGTGTAGTGTGTTACTGATGGTAGGCTTTGTTACTTTGGTCCCAGCTCTCTGCAGGTCATTCACTAGGTCCCCCCGTGTGGTTCTGGGATTTTTGCTCACCGTTCTTGTGATCATTTTGACCCCACGGTGTGAGATCTTGCGTGGAGCCCCAGATCGAGGGAGATTATCAGTGGTCTTGTATGTCTTCCATTTCCTAATAATTGCTCCCACAGTTGATTTCTTCAAACCAAGCTGCTTACCTATTGCAGATTCAGTCTTCCCAGCCTGGTGCAGGTCTACAATTTTGTTTCTGGTGTCCTTTGACAGCTCTTTGGTCTTGGCCATAGTGGAGTTTGGAGTGTGACTGTTTGAGGTTGTGGACAGGTGTCTTTTATACTGATAACAAGTTCAAACAGGTGCCATTAATACAGGTAACGAGTGGAGGACAGAGGAGCCTCTTAAAGAAGAAGTTACAGGTCTGTGAGAGCCAGAAATCTTGCTTGTTTGTAGGTGACCAAATACTTATTTTCCACCATAATTTGCAAATAAATTCATAGAAAATCCTACAATGTGATCTTCTGGAGAAAAAAATTCTCATTTTGTCTGTCATAGTTGACGTGTACCTATGATGAAAATTACAGGCCTCTCTCATCTTTTTAAGTGGGAGAACTTGCACAATTGGTGGCTGACTAAATACATTTTTTCCCCACTGTAATTGTCCTTCCTCATGATGCCATCTATTTTGTGAAGTGCACCACTGGGAATGTGATGAAAGAAATAGCTGAAATAAATAATTCTCTCATTCTCTCTACTATTATTCTGACATTTCACATTCTTAAAATAAAGTGGTGATCCTAACTGACCTAAGACAGGGAATTTTTACTAAGATTAAATGTCAGGAATTGTGAAAAACTGAGTTTAAATGTATTTGGCTAAGGTGTATGTAAACTTCAGACTTCAACTGTATCTCTCTCTCTCTCTCTCTCTCTCTCTCTCTCTCTCTCTCTCTCTCTCTCTCTCTCTCTCTCTCTCTCTCTCTCTCTCTCTCTCTCTCTCTCTCTTACTCTCTCTCACCATCTCTCCTGTGTAAACATTGGGTCAGAACAGCTGTGGCACTTCAAAGATTGTCTGCTTTACGGACCCACACGCGCACACACAGACACACACTCAGGGAGAAGGAGAGGGCCCAGTAGACGGCTGGAGTGCACAGCACGGGGGGAAGGAGAAGGAGGAGGGCAGCAGAGGAGGGCTTGAGGAGTGCACGGGGGGAGGGGAGCGTATCTTGGTCCTCTTGTGTAGGGATCAGTGTTCAGGGCCATTGAGAGTCCTGTCACATCCGTCAGTAGGGCAGGGGGGAGAGGGCAGGACTGGTGAGTGGACATGGGACAGGGTGAATGAAGAGGGGTGTGGAGAGGGGGACGGAGGAAGGAGAGGGGTGGAGGGAGTATGGGATGGAGGGGAGGGGGGTCGGTTGGAGCCTGAATAGGGTACTCTGTAAGAGTCTGTAAGAGGACGAAGCAGAGTGGGATGCAGGCCCATTGAAGTGAGGGGACCTTGGAGCAGAGCAGAGTACAGCTAGCAGGCTATAACATGCTGTACAGAGATGGATGATCTCCGCCTCCTCTCCGCCTCCTCTCCACACTTTCATCACAGATCAGTATGCAAATAATGTTCCCTCCTCTTCACGTCAAAGGAGAAAGAGGAGGTTCTACAGAGATTTTGAGGTTGAGTCAAGGATATAGGGAGGGAAATAGATTCAACAGTAAATAGATTGAACAACAAATATATTCTCAATCATCTAAATAGATTTGTAGAGTCTACAGTATATTGGTATGGAAGGTACATGTACAAAGGTAAGTGCACAAGAGCCAGTGTACATAAAGTCCACTGCATGGTCCCAAGCTGTCACAGTGGTTGTGATCATAGTACTAAATACTGTACTCGTAGCCTACTAAAACCCAAGCAAACCAACCAAAATATCCTTCTGGGGCAAAATGGTTATGTTACAGTCTAATGATATGTAAATGCTTGAGTTGAAAAGTACTATATGTACTGTATCAACTGGTAATTTTCCATAGCTGTCCACTACCGTCTTCACACACCGCACAAAGGCGTGATTTGCTGCTGGCTCCTTATGGCTTCGGGCACTAGAGGCCCAGCTCAAGGCCAAATTCTTCTTCTAACTGAATAGGCTTTAAAAACGAATCACTCCCTTCTCTTAGACATGTATGTTGTGAGAACTGGTTAGAATCTGTTCTTGTTTGTACAACTCTTTAAGGAAGTGGAGCCAAGTCCCCCTTATCTCTCATCCCCCTAGGAGAGGCAAGCAGCTCTTTGTGTAGAAGAAGTATATAATGACTGTGTGAGTCTGTAATGTTTGAGTTCCTCTCCGGTTTATGCTGAGAGCGATCTCCCTTGCAATAGCATGAATAAACTCTTATTGCTGATAAATAAGTTCTGCCTGATTCCTGGAACGAGTTTTTCTCAACACTCCTCTACAGACACATTTATTAATCATATTTACAAACCATAATTAATAGTCAACATGATTGTTGTCATATGTCACAGAGCGACAGAGTCTTATCTACAGAGTGCCATCCATGTTTAAGGAAGAGCCATTTCCCATCTCTCTAACTGTCTGGCTGACTGTTAGTGGTTTGTTTCATTAGCATTTATTACTTCCTCTGTAAAAATAGAATTAATTTCCCTCCCAAACCTAATTTCTCAGCTGCAAAAATGATGAATCCTCCATCCTCTCACTAATTGTACTTTTAGCTATTTTATTTGCCCATGAAAAATGCATGATTTTTTTTATGTAGAAGGTTGCCGAGGGCAGAATACTTATTGCCTCCGAAAGTGGCAAAGTTGGAGAAATGAGGTGTCACACTTGGGTTTGAGGGTAAATAGACAGTGTTGGTGGAGGCACATCATTGTTGTTGGCCCTACTAATAGAGGAGACTGAAATCAGAGATGCATCTGAGAGTGCTGCCGCAACTCTCAAAGGTCAGCCCAGGACTGGAATAATTGACTGTCTTGATAAAGGAGCAAGGAAAAAATCCACTAGCTTTATTGGCCATTTTGTATTCCTCAAACCAATGTGTTATAGTCTTCTTCAAACTAGCATGATGAGTGGATGACTTGTTGAAGTAATGTTTCTTCTGTTAGAATCTTATTTTTAAATGTCACTAGCTCAATTTAACAAAAAATCATCCCAAATGTAATGTCAAGCTCTTATGACAGGATTAGAAACTGGTCTAGAATACTTTGTGTTGAATATGAATAGTGATATTAACATGTTCTCCACCTCTCCTCATCGAGTTGTAAATGAGAACTTGTTCTCAACTGGCTTACCTGGTTAAATAAAGGTGAAAAAAAGAAAATGAAAAAAAAAAAGCCTCTTGCCTCATCCCTACGCTGTGACCTCATTCCTCCACTTTCCTGAGGCCCTATGGGCCTGCTCAGAGACAGACAGACAAACCGCTCCATCCAGCCCAGCTCCAGCCCGGGCAGGAATTGTACAGCCGCCACCCCACTCAGAGTGCCTGTTTACAGGCCTGTCACAGCCGGGGCTGGGGGGGGGGGGGGGGGGGGGGGGGGGGGGGGGGTATAGTGGTGGTGGTATTGGTATTGGTATTCGGAGTGCATGGGCCCCGTGGTATTCAGAGTAGGACTGTCTATGAGCTGGCTTTGTTCCAGACCGGGGTGAAGAGAGGGACTGGCGGGAGGGGCGAGGGGTGAGGGGTCAGGGGTTAAGCCGATGGGATCCTCGGAGATGGGGCCACGCTGAGAAAAGATGGTAATGCCCTGAACAATGATTCACCACGTAGGCATCCATCACACACCAACCTCCCATTGAGACAAACAGAGCTACAATAGTGGATGGAGGGGTGTGTATATGTGAGTGTTTTGAATCACTTAATCTCAGCACTCCTAGAGCGGGGGTATGCGTGATTGTATGTCATGGTGGTAGAGTAACGCCTTGATATAAGGGTAATAAAAAGCTACTGATTTTCTTTTACCATTTGAGGCCCAAGCTCTTATCAGTTGTGAGTTTAAACTGTTCTAGTTGTCTAATTTCATCACAGTGTGTCAGTATGGCTGGCTGGCCTACATGACAGACTGCAGCTTTCTTTCTTTCTTTCTTTCTTTCTTTCTTTCTTTCTTTCTTTCTTTCTTTCTTTCTTTCTTTCTTTCTTTCTTTCTTTCTTTCTTTCTTTCTTTCTTTCTTTCTTTCTTTCTTTCTTTCTTTCACAACGAGAACTTATAGGACACTAATGACACTAAACGATAACAGGTGTCACAACAAACAGACAAAAGCAAACGAACATAGAAACATGCAACGGTGGCAGCTAGTATTCCGGAGACGACGAACGCCGAAGCCTGCCCGAGCAAGGAAGAGAGGCAGCCTCGGCCGAAACCGTGACAGTACCCCCCCCTTGACGTGCGGCTCCAGACGTGCGCCGACTCCGGCCTCGGGGACGACCACCACCCTTCCACCATCCCCCCGTGGCGCCCCTGGTCCGGTCTGGCTGGAGCTGGACCGGACATCGTTGAAGCGGACCGCTTAGGCTCCGGTGTGGAGCAGCTGACCGGTACCTTACCAGGCACCGGTGACCCAGGCACGGGTTGTGCGGGACTGACGACGCGCACTCCTGGCTTGGTGCGTGGAGTAGGAACGGGCCGGACCGGGCTGACGATGCGCATCCCTGGCTTGGTGCGTGGAGTAGGAACGGGCCGGACCGGGCTGACGATGCGCACCCCTGGCTTGGTGCGTGGAGTAGGAACGGGCCGGACCGGGCTGACGATGCGCACCCCTGGCTTGGTGCGTGGAGTAGGAACGGGCCGGACCGGGCTGACGATGCGCACCCCTGGCTTGGTGCGTGGAGTAGGAACGGGCCGGACCGGGCTGACGATGCGCACCCCTGGCTTGGTGCGTGGAGTAGGAACGGGCCGGACCGGGCTGACGATGCGCACCCCTGGCTTGGTGCGTGGAGTAGGAACAGGCCGGACTGGGCTGACGAAACGCACCACTGACTTGGTGCGGGGAGCAGGAATGGGCCGGACCGGGCTGACGACGCGCACCACTGACTTGGTGCGGGGAGCAGGAACGGGCCGTGCCGGGCTGACGAAGCGCACCACTGACTTGGTGCGAGTGGCAGGAACAGGCCGGACCGTACTGGGAACACACACCACTGGCCCTACGTGGGGATCAGGAACAGGCCGGACCGGACTGGCAACACACGCCAGTACCTCTCGCCGTGCCTCTACATCCTCCTTCCCCCTGGTGACCAGTGACACCCGTAACCTGGCGGCCTCCTGCTGCCCCGTCGTCCACGGCGTTAGCCCCCCCCCAAAAAAATGTATGGGCTTCACTCCTACCCGTGGCCAAGGCCTCCATCCCTCTTGCCAGACTCGCACTCATCTCCTCCCAGGTCCATCCTCTCTCCTCGTCACGCTGCTTGATCCAGTCGAGGTGGGATCTTCTGTCACGATCGTCTACCAAAGATGAGGACCAAGGCGCAGCGTTGCAGGCAAACATTCTCTTTAATTAGAGACACGATCAAAACAACAAACGATACGTGACAGTTCATGGTTTAACTTAAACAGACTTGAAACAAGATCCCACAACATTTGTGGGAAAATAGCCTCTATAAATATGGCTCCCAATCAGAGACAACCCGCCACAGCTGACACTCGTTGCCTCTGATTGGGAACCACTCTGGCCAACACAGAAATACAACATATAGACTATCCACACCCTGGCTCAACATATAGAGTCCCAGAGCCAGGGTGTGACAAACAGCATAAACTGTAATTACATTTACGTCATTTAGCAGACGCTCTTATCCAGAGCGACTTACAGTTAGTGCATACATTATTTATTTTTTCATACCCCCTGTGGGAATCGAACCCACAACCCTGGCATTGCAAACGCCATGCTCTATCAACTGAGCTACATCCCTGCCGGCCATTCCCTCCCCTACCCTGGACGACGCTGGGCCAATTGCGCGCCGCCCCATGGGTCTCCCGGTCGCGGCCGGCTACAACAGAGCCTGGATTCGAACCAGGATCTCTAGTGGCACAGCTAGCACTGCGATGCAGTGCCTTAGACCACTTCGCCACTCGGGAGACTAATTCACTAAAACATATACAAATGTTTCAATATAACTGTCAAGCACAAAGTAACCCATAACTACATTTATCAACCATGTCAACAAAGTATTCGAAACACATTATACAAATAACCCCAAAATATATTATTAACAACGCACATGTTCATTCACAATTAACATAAAATGGCAGCTACTCTCAGTACGAAGCTATTCTTCGCTGCAACCGAGCAGGGTTTCACTCACACACGCACATATTACTCTCTGCAACTTAACTCTAACTTACTCAAGATGTTACTAAAACACACCTTACACACTCTTGACATGTTAGCAAGTTATTACATTCAAATTAACTCGTTTTATATCAATAACGTACCTGAAAAAGGGGAGAAATAATCACGAGAGTGATGCAGTTATGTTTCCTCAATGAAAACTTTAGTATAATGAGGAAAAAGACTGCGACTTCCCCGGGAACTTGGGTGGAGACCAGAGCAATCGATCTCAGGCTCATAGATTAAGAGCATTTAGTAGATCACAAATTAACACTTTTACCCTTAAATTAGACACCACAAAATAAAGTAGTCAATAAAACGTTTACACATTCCTCTTACAATATTTACCCTTTGTACACTTGATGGATTTTAACCTTTTAACACAATTATGAATTTTATCAATCTCTATGACTAGTACTGAATCCATGATCTTTTTAACCTTAGATATTTTAAGATCCTCGCATACCATGAACTTACTAATACTTTTTAGTGTATAACAGGCTATGAATATGTCCTTTAACCTGTCACAGTACCGTATAAAGGAACAGTCCAGCAGGCATCAGCTGTGTAGCTGAGTAATCATAAGGTCCAGTGAACAGCAATAGGTGAGTCCGGGAGCAGTTCGGTGGCTGCTACGGCACAGGCGAGCAGGAGGCACGGCTGTTGATTTTCGTGTGCTAGCGGGCCGGGGCTAGCAGATGGATCTTCGTGGTCGTCGCAATGGGAAGCCTGTTGAAACCACATCAGACGATTACGTCGGCAGAGCAGTCGTGATGGATCGGCGGGGCTCCGTGTCAACACTAGGATGTCCCGTCCGGTTGACAGAGAGGTAGATAGCCGGGAGATGGGCCTGGCTTGAGGCTAGCTCAAGGCTAACTGGTGCTTGCTTCGGGACAGTGGTGATTAGCCAACAACAACAACAGCCATTCGGTTGCAGCTAGCTAGTTGCGATGATCAGGTGTTAAGGTTCAGTGATTCCGGCAGAAAATCCGATATGCTCTGGCTCGATAGCGCGCTGTGCAGACTGGCCGATACTTGTCCACGCTAGAGCTGGCTGGTAGGTAGTGCAGGCCACAGACAATGGTGAAGACCGCTAACGATGGCTAATAGCAAGTTGCTAGTTAGCTGACTAGCTGGCTAGTTTCAGCCGGAGGTTCTAGATAAAAAGGTATACAGAAATAATATAATCCGTTCCACATTGGGTGAGGCGGGTTGCAAGAAAGTATATTTAGTTAAAGGATGGAAAGTGAGATTGAGAAATATATACGAAAAAGACAAAAAAACAAAAAAACTGGCTATTTACATGAGGACACTACAGAAAACACGAGCGCACTGCTATGCCTCCAAGCTCATCATTAAGCTCGAGGCCCTGGGTCTGAACCCCGCCCTGTGCAACTGGGTCCTGGACTTCCTGACTTGCGGCCCCCAGGTGGTGAAGGTAGGAAGCAACATCTCCACTTCGCTGATCCTCAACACTGGGGCACCACAAGGGTGGGTGCTCAGCCCCCTCCTGTACTCCCTGTTCACCCATGACTGCGTGGCCAAGCATGCCTCCAACTCAATCATCAAGTTTGCAGACGACACAACAGTAGTATGCTTGATTACCAACAATGACGAGACAGCCTACAGGGAGGAGGTGAGGGCTCTGGGAGTGTGGTGCCAGGAAAATAACCTCTCACTCAACGTCAACAAAACAAAGGAGATGATCGTGGACTTCAGGAAATAGCAGAGGGTGCACCCCCCCTATCCACATCGACAGGACCGCAGTGGAGAAGGTGGAAAGCTTCAAGTTCCTTGGCGTACACATCACTGACAAACTGAAATGGTCCACCCACGCAGACAGTCAGGAGGCTGAAGAAATTTGGCTTGGCACCTAAAACCCTCACAAACTTTTACAGATGCACAATTGAGAGCATCCTGTCGGGCATCGCCTGGTACGGCAACTGCACCGCCCGCAACCACAGGGCTCTCCAGAGGGTGGTGCGGTCTGCCGAACGCATTACCGGGGGCAAACTACCCGCCCTTCAGGACACCTACAGCACCCGATGTCACAGGAAGGCCAAAAAGATCATCAAGGACATCAACCACCCGAGCCACTGCCTGTTCACCCCGCTATCATCCAGAAGGCGAGGTCAATACAGGTGCATCAAAGCTGGGACCGAGAGAATGAAAAACAGCTTCTATCTCAAGGCCATCAGACTGTTAAATAGCCATCACTAGCACATTAAAGCCTCTCTTTGAAATACTGGAGTCTTTGTTTACAGCTGTAGGGGACATTTTTAATAACACTGTTTTTATTTTGGGGTTTCAATATAGTAAGCAACAGGAAAAAAAAATGTCAACTGTTACATTTTATTTTGGGACAAGCTTAAGATGTCCATTTTTATTAGTAGAAAACATCAGATAGACACGGGATATGTTTTTAAAGGATTAGTGAAAACGAGAATAAAAGTGGATTTTGCGTTCTTCTCGACTGTAAAATATCTCCCATTGTTTGAGGAGAAGTGGGCTTACGAAGGAGCGGTTTGTTTTGTGGAGGAGGGGAAACTATTTTTTGTTGATGAAATGAGTTGAATGTATAAATGTTTTTCTTTGTATTTTTCTTTAATTTATTTTTATGTTTAAATATTTATTTAGGAATTACATTTGTTGTTTAATTTCTGAAAAGGCAGTGTGCCATTATTTGTGTTAATACTTGAGTATAAAATAAAAACTCAAACTCTCTCTCTCTCACTCTCATTTTCTCTCTCTCTCTTCCCCCCTCTTTCTTTCTTTCTTTCTTTCTTTCTTTCTTTCTTTCTTTCTTTCTTTCTTTCTTTCTTTCTTTCTTTCTTTCTTTCTTTCTTTCTTTCTTTCTTTCTTTCTTTCTTTCTTTCTTTCTTTCTTTCTTTCTTTCTCTCTCACTCTATTCCCCCTCTTTCTTTCTTTCTTTCTTTCTCTTTCTTTCTCTCTTTCTCTTTCTGTATCTCTCTCCCCCTTCCACCTCTCTCGCTCTCTCTCTCCCTCTCCGTTCTCTCCCTCTCTCTGTTCATTGCAGTATCAGGAAGGTTAATTAAAGAGTCTCTCAGAATAGAGAGATAACACCCAGCCTCATCTCAGGGACAGCAGACACAGCATCTGCATCCCAAAGGCAACCTATTCCCTAAATAGTGCACAACTTTTGGCCAATTGTTCAAAAGTAGTGCAATACGTAGTGAATAGTTAGCATTTGGGACACAGACACAGGGCTAGCTTACTCCTCTCCCTCAACAAGCTAAATATCGATTTATTTCACTAATCAATTTGTCTCTTTCTTTATTACTCTCTTTCCTTTTCTTTCTGCCGCTTTTGGACACTTTCATCTGTGTCCAGAGTCCAGTCTTGGGGTATCTGTTTTCATGCCACAATGTGGTCTCTGTAGTATTCCCTTGCCCTGTTGTGCATGGCAATGTTCCACTGTGTGAAGAATAAGCCAAAATGGCGGTCGTTGTGTTGTGTGTTATGGATGATCCGTCTCAAAGTCAATACTCGATAGAGAACCCGAATGGCTTTTGCTCCAGTGCGCAGAGAGGCCCCCCATTTGCTAAAAGATATTAGAGGAGAGGAGGAGAGGGGATAAGAATGGCAGGGGAGAGGAGGAGAGATGGGAGAGAGGAGGGAGGCAAGTGACACAGTGGGGGTATACGCTGGCCCTAGTCCGTGCCAACTCCAGCCTCTCTCTCTCCCAGCACTAGGGTTAGGCCAGCAGCACCACAGCTATTTTTAGTGAGACTGAGAGACCTAGACACAGTAATAACCTATGCTGCTCTGATAGCCAAGTGTGTGTGTGTGTGCCCCAGCACTGAGCAGCAAGACCAGTCTCCTGGTGCAGCATTCGTAATTAAACCCGGTTCTAAATAAAAATTGAATTGGGCAGTGGAGAAAAAACGGGTGGCGGTGTGGTAGAGGATTGGAGGACGGTTGTGTGTGTGTGTGTGTCTGCCTTGTGTATGTGTGTGTATGTATGTTTGTGTCTGTATGTGTGTGTCTGTGTGTGTGGAGGATTGGACGCTGAAACACACTGCTTTAGCTTTAATGAGATAAGAAAATGCAATTTCCATCCTAATGACATCTGGGCTGCAAATTAGGTCACAGCCCTGGTCCTATCTGGTTACCTCACCTCGTAATCCACTGGCTGGCCCCCTCATCTCCATGTTGATGCAATTAACAAACATCAATAAGGTTAATGTCTTTTCATTGCATCTGTGTTGTGTTGTTAGTAGCAATATTAAGCTCAACAGTCGCATCATTGTCAGGCAGCCAACACGCACTAGCCAGGCAGCCCCCTTGGCAACAGTTGAATGCTGCATCCAGTCACTCTTTTTGTGTGTGTTTATTTTGGTTTCCTAGGCAACGGAATGGGGCCCAGACGATGACACCAGGAGGTCCTGTCAGAGCAAGGGGAAGACGGAGGTAAACGACGACTTTAATACACCCGGGAGGACAGTTGATTGGATGAGGGGAGAAACAATAAAGCAATCACTTCTTTCTGAAACCTGTAGAACCTTATCCGACCTCAAGTTCTAAAACAAAGTGACTTAATTGATTTGCCAAAACAGGATATTTAAGGAAAACTAAGAAGTTTCATTACAAAAAAAGTATGTTTCCCTCAATCGTCAGACAATGCTTCCCTCAATGCGTAAGACAAACCTGCAAGTAAGCAATTAGCTGCACTGTGTGCTCCATGTACTGTATATCACATGTACAGTTGAAGACAGAAGTTTACATACACCTTAGCCAAATACAATTAAACTCAGTTTTTCACAATTCCTGACATTTAATCCTAGTAAAAATTCCCTGTCTTAGGTCAGTTAGGATCACCACTTTATTTTAAGAATGTGAAATGTCAGAATAATAGTAGAGAGAATGATTTATTTCAGCTTTTATTTATTTCATCACATTCCCAGTGGGTCAGATGCTTACATACACTCAATTAGTATTTGGTAGCATTGCCTTTAAATTGTTTAACTTGGGTCAAACGTTTCGGGTAGCCTTCCACAAGCTTCCCACAATAAGTTGGGTGAATGTTGTCCCATTCCTCCTGACAGAGCTGGTGTAACTGAGTCAGGTTTGTAGGCCTCCTTGCTTGCACACGCTTTTTCAGTTCTGCCCACAAATTTTCAATAGGATTGAGGTCAGGGCTTTGTGATGGCCACTCCAATACCTTTACTTTGTTGTCCTTAAGCCATTTGCCACAACTTTGGAAGTATGCTTGATTGTCCATTTGGAAGACCCATTTGCGACCAAGTTTTAACTTCCTGACTGATGTCTTGAGATGTTGCTTCAATATATCCACATAATTTTCCTTCCTCATGTTGCCATCTATTTTGTGAAGTGCACCAGTCCCTCTTGCAGCAAAGCACCCTCACAGCATGATGCTGCCACCCCTGTGCTTCATGGTGTTCTTCGGCTTACAAGCAGCCCCCTTTTTCCTCCAAACATAACGATGGTCATTATGGCCAAACAGTTCTATTTTTGTTTCATCAGACCAGAGGACATTTCTCCAAAGTGTGCAGTTGCAAACCGTAGTCTGGCTTTTTTATGGTGGTTTTGGAGCAGTGGTGTCACGGTTTCGGCCGAGGCTGCCTCTCTTCCTTGTTCGGGCAGGCTTCGGCGTTCGTTGTCTCCGGAATTCTAGCTGCCATCGTTGCATGTTTCTATGTTCGTTTGCTTTTGTCTGTTTGTTGTGACACCTGTTATCGTTTAGGTTAATTAGCGTCCTATAAGTTACTCGTTGTGTTTGTCCAGTGTTGTGTGTGATTGCTTTATTGTCTGTCGTGCGTTACTGGACGTGTTTACATTATTCGCTCGGTTGAGCTATCTCTCCACTGTGTTGGAGCGTTTTACGCACCTGTGTAGTGCGCCCGTTTGTTTTGTCCGCCTACGTGTGGAGTTTCGCCTTCGGGCCAGTTTGTTCATTTCCCCTTGTGGAATTTAACTAAAGTCTTTTGGACTGTACTTCGGTGTCCTGCGCTTGATTCCACCACTACACCCACCTACAGCATCACTGACAAAATCACACACCTTCAAGAATGGAATCAGCAGGAGCCGCAGCAGCCCAGGCGACGCTGGAGGACAGGGTCCGAGAACAGAGTGACCAGATCCTGCAGATGGGGTCCGCACTGCAGGAGGTGATCACCACCATCCGAGGCTGGGGGACTCCTCCACCGCCATCCTCTCTGCCAGCACCATCGGCAAGTCAGCCCATTCCCGCTCCGGAAGCCAGAGGAGTTCAACTCTCGCTCCCGAGGGCCTACGATGGGACCGCGGCCGGGTGTCAGGGATTCCTTCTCCAGGTGGAGCTTTACCTGGCCACCGTGCACCCGGCGCCTTCGGGACATGAGAGTGTGTCCGCCCTGATCTCCTGCCTTTCCGGGAAGGCGTTGGAATGGGCCAACGCAGAGTGGAGGAGGATCGACGCGGACACCATCACCTACGACGAGTTCTCCCGCCGCTTCAAGGCGGTGTTCGACCATCCCCCGGAGGGGAAAGCGGCGGGGGAGCGTCTGGTCTTCCTCCGGCAGGGGAAGAGGAGTGCCCAGGAGTTCGCCTTAGAATTCCGTACTCTAGCGGCGGATGCAGGGTGGAATGAGCGGGCTCTCAGCGATCACTACAGATGTAGTCTACGCGAGGACGTCCGTAGGGAGCTGGCCTGTAGGGACACCAGCCTCTCGTTCGACCAGTTGGTCGACATGTCCATCAGGCTGGATAACCTGCTAGCTACCCGCGGATGTTCCGAGGGGGGTCCGTCCATTTCACCCTCCAGCGCCTCCGAGCCGTGCCCCATGGATCTCGGGGGCGCTGGCGCTAGAGAAAGGAGGGGTCGGCTTACGAGGGGGTCCATCTCCTGCACCAACTGTGGTCGGGGAGGACACACCGCGGCTAGGTGCTGGGGATGGCCTCCTAGGGGAGAGGACGACAGGTCCCGCACTGGGGAGTCCTTCCAGGTGAGTAGGCGCCCCACTCACCCAGAGCTCTCTGTTGCACATTTCTGTATACCTGTGCGTTTCCCACAGGTAGCACCTCATTCCCAGCATAAGGCGCTGGTAGATTCAGGCGCGGCTGGGAATTTTGTTGATAAGAAGTTTTGTTTAGCCTTAGGGATCCCCCGTCTCCCTGTTGATGTCCCTTTCCCCGTTCATGCCCTAGATAGCCGTCCGTTGGGTGCGGGCTTGATCAGGGAGGTCACTGCGCCACTTAGGATGTGTGCGCAGGGGGGTCATCAGGAGATGATTCAGCTATTTCTGATCGACTCGCCTGCGTATCCGGTGGTGCTGGGCATGCCCTGGTTGAGTACCCATAACCCATCTATTTCATGGCAGGAGAGGGCTCTGATGGAGTGGTCTGCCCAGTGTGTGGGTCGATGTTTGGGCGTTTCCGTAGGGGCTACCTCGGTGGAGAGTCCAAACCAGGTGCCCGCATTGCACGTTCCCCCTGAGTATGGGGATTTGGCTATTGCGTTTAGTAAGTCGAGGGCGACGCAGTTGCCGCCCCATAGGCAGGGAGATTGTGCGATAGACCTCCAGGCAGGAGCTGCGCTCCCACGGAGCCATGTGTATCCTCTGTCTCAGGAGGAGAAGAAAGCTATGGAGACTTACATAGACGAATCTCTGAGACAAGGATACATACGGCCTTCCACTTCCCCTGCGTCCTCGAGTTTCTTTTTTGTGAAGAAAAAGGATGGTGGGTTACGCCCGTGCATCGATTACCGTGGTCTCAATCAGATCACGGTGAAGTACAGTTATCCACTCCCGCTGATTGCGACCATGACGGAGTCATTGCATGGGGCGCGTTTCTTCACTAAATTAGATCTCAGGAGCGCGTACAACTTGGTGCGCATCAGGGAGGGCGATGAATGGAAGACAGCCTTTAGTACCACCTCGGGCCATTACGAGTATCTTGTCATGCCATACGGGTTGATGAACGCTCCGTCAGTTTTCCAATCATTCGTGGATGAGATCTTCAGGGACATGCAGGGGCAGGGGGTGGTTGTGTACATAGATGACATTCTCGTGTACTCGCCTACCCGAGTCGAGCATGTGGCCCTGGTGCGCAGAGTGTTGCGGAGGCTGGTGGAGCACGACCTGTATGTTAAGGCAGAGAAGTGTCTGTTTTTTCAGGAGTCGGTCTCCTTTTTGGGGTATCAGTTGTCTGCGTCAGGGGTGAAGATGGAGGTAGACCGGGTGTCAGCCGTGCGTAATTGGCAAACACCAACCACTGTGAAGGAGGTGCAGCAGTTTTTGGGGTTTGCGAATTACTACCGGAGGTTTATCCGGGGTTTTGGACAGGTGGCAGCTCCCATCACGTCTCTTTTGAAGGGGGGTCCGGTGCGTCTGCAGTGGTCTGCCAAGGCGGACAGGGCGTTTGGGAGGCTGAAGGACCTGTTTACCTCGGCCCCGGTGCTGGCGCATCCGGATCCCTCTTTGCCATTTCAGGTAGAGGTGGACGCGTCTGAGGCCGGTATAGGAGCAGTGCTTTCACAACGGTCAGGCGCGCCACCTAAACTCCGCCCCTGTGCTTTTTATTCTAAGAAGCTCAGTCCGGCGGAGCGAAACTATGACGTAGGGGACAGGGAGCTGTTAGCCGTGGTACAGGCCCTAAAGGTGTGGAGGCACTGGCTTGAGGGGGCTCAACACCCTTTCCTCATTTTGACGGACCACCGTAACCTGGAGTACATCCGGGCAGCGAGGAGGCTGAACCCTCGCCAGGCAAGATGGAATATGTTTTTGACCCGGTTTACATTTAAGATCACGTACATCCCTGGGTCACAGAACGGTAAGGCAGATGCGCTGTCTCAGCGGTATGACACGGAGGAGAGGTCCGTGGAGCCCACTCCCATACTGCCGGAGTCGTGTCTGGTGGCACCGGTAGTGTGGGAGGTCGATGCTGAGCTCGAGCAGGCATTACGCACCGACCCTAGTCCACCGCAATGCCCGGAGGGTCGGAAGTACGTTCCGCTCGAGGTTCGGGATCGATTGATCTATTGGGCTCACACGTCACCCTCCTCTGGACACCCTGGTATCGGCCGGACAGTGCACTGTCTTAGTGCCAAGTACTGGTGGCCCATGTTGGCAAGGGATGTGAGGGTTTATGTTTCCTCCTGCTCGGTGTGCGCCCAGTGTAAGGCGCCTAGACATCTGCCTAGGGGTAAGTTACTACCCCTGCCCGTTCCACAACGACCATGGTCTCACCTCTCGGTGGATTTCCTTACTGACCTTCCTCCTTCACAGGGAAATACCACTATACTGGTCGTTGTGGACCGGTTTTCTAAGGCCTGTCGTCTGCTCCCCATGCCGGGCCTTCCTACTGCCCTGCAAACTGCCGAAGCACTATTCACCCATGTGTTCCGGCACTACGGGGTACCCGAGGATATTGTGTCTGATCGAGGTCCCCAATTTACCTCCAGGGTTTGGAGAGCCTTTATGGAGCGGTTGGGGGTCTCGGTGAGCCTCACCTCGGGTTACCACCCGGAGAGTAATGGGCAGGTGGAACGCGTGAACCAGGATGTGGGTAGGTTTCTTAGAACATACTGCCAGGACCGGCCGGAGGAGTGGGCAAGGTACGTTCCCTGGGCCGAGATGGCCCAGAATTCCCTACGCCACTCCTCCACTAACCTAACCCCTTTTCAATGTGTGTTAGGTTACCAGCCGGTTCTGGCACCTTGGCAGCAGAGCCAGATCGAGGCTCCTGCGGTGGATGAGTGGGCGCGGCGCTCGGAGGAGACATGGAACGCTGCACACGTCCACCTGCAGCGGGCCCTCCGTCGTCATAAGGCGAGCGCCGATCTCCACCGCAGTGAGGGACCGGTGTACACACCTGGTGATCGAGTCTGGCTCTCTACCAGAAACCTGCCCCTCCGCCTGCCCTGTCGGAAACTGGGTCGGCGGTTTGTAGGGCCATTTAAAGTCCTGAGAAGGTTGAACGAGGTGTGTTACAAGTTACAACTACCTGTTGAATATAAAAGTATTAACCCCTCGTTCCATGTGTCTCTTCTCAGGCCGGTGGTAGCTGGCCCACTCCAAGAAAGTGAGATCAGGGAGACTCCTCCGCCCCCATTGGACATCGAGGGGGCACCGGCGTACTCCGTGAGGTCCATCTTGGATTCGAGACGTCGGATGGGGGGTCTCCAATATCTAGTGGAGTGGGAGGGGTACGATCCGGAGGAACGGTGCTGGGTGCCGAGGAGAGACATTTTGGACCCGTCTCTCCTGACGGAATTCCATCGTGGGCACCCGACGCACCCTGCTCCGCGTCCTCCTGGTCGTCCCCGAGGCCGGAGTCGGCGCACGTCTGGAGCCGCGCATCAAGGGGGGGGTACTGTCACGGTTTCGGCCGAGGCTGCCTCTCTTCCTTGTTCGGGCAGGCTTCGGCGTTCGTTGTCTCCGGAATTCTAGCTGCCATCGTTGCATGTTTCTATGTTCGTTTGCTTTTGTCTGTTTGTTGTGACACCTGTTATCGTTTAGGTTAATTAGCGTCCTATAAGTTACTCGTTGTGTTTGTCCAGTGTTGTGTGTGATTGCTTTATTGTCTGTCGTGCGTTACTGGACGTGTTTACATTATTCGCTCGGTTGAGCTATCTCTCCACTGTGTTGGAGCGTTTTACGCACCTGTGTACTGCGCCCGTTTGTTTTGTCCGCCTACGTGCGGAGTTTCGCCTTCGGGCCAGTTTGTTCATTTCCCCTTGTGGAATTTCACTAAAGTCTTTTGGACTGTACTTCGGTCCTGCGCTTGATTCCACCACTACACCCACCTACAGCATCACTGACAAGTGGCTTCTTCCTTGCTGATCGGCCTTTCAGGTCATGCCGATATAGGACTTGTTTTACTGTAGATATAGATACTTTTGTACCTGTTTCCTCCAGCATCTTCACAAGGTCCGTTCTGGGATTGATTTGCACTTTTCGCACCAAGGTACGTTCATCTCTAGGAGACAGAACGTGTCTCCTTCCTGAGCAGTATGATGGCTGCGTGGTCCCATGGTGTTTATACTTGTGTACTATTGTTTGTACAGATGAACGTGGTACCTTCAGGCGTTTGGAAATTGCTCCGAAGGATGAACCAGACTTGTGGAGTTCTACAATTTATTTTCTGAGGTCTTGCCTGATTTCTTTTGATTGTCAATCAAAGAGGCACTGTGTTTGAAGGTAGGCCTTGAAATACATCCACAGGTACACCTCCAATTGACTCTAATGATGTCAATTAGCCTATCAGAAGCTTCTAAAGCCATGACATCATTTTCTGGAATTTTCCAAGCTGTTTAAAGGCACAGTCAACTTAGTGTATGTAAACTTCTGACCCACTGGAATTGTGATACAGTGAATTATAAGTGAAATAATCTGTCTGTAAACAATTGTTGGAAAAATTACTTGTGTCATGCATAAAGTAGATGTCCTAACCGACTTGCCAAAACTATAGTTTGTTAACAAGAAATGTGTGGATTGGTTGAAAAACAAGTTTTAATGACTCCAACCTAAGTGTATGTAAACTTCCGACTTCAACTGTATATGACAAATAAACAAACTTGAACTTGAATGCTTTCTAAGAATGAGATGTGATTGGACTAGGTTTAGATGTGTTACATTTCATCTCACAGATGAAAGATAGACAGTCATTACAGTCATATCATTAAAGTGAGTGGTGAGTGAGTAATGCTGGCTCGTATCCATTAGTGCACACCGTTATAAACTGTAGCCAAATGTTTTGCAATGAAAACAATATATATTTTTTATCAGGTTTCTTATAGAGTACAGGTAGACCCACCCAGTTTTGGTCCATTTTCTTCCGTTTGGTTTCTAGTGAATTCTCTAACCTCTAACCCATGTAGGTGGAATGTCAGAACTACATCCGCGTCCTGCTGGTCAATAAGACTGAGGTCATCACCTGTGGAACCAACGCCTTCCAGCCCCTCTGTATCACCCGGGAGGTAAGGGGATAAGTGGGGAGGGATGGAGGGAGGATGGATGGAATGATTAGTGTCAGAGTGGATGTGGTTCGGGGAAGAAGTAGAATGGAGTGAAAACCTACATGGGGCTGAGTAGGGGTGATAGGGAGGGATTGATGAGAGGGTAAAGGAGGATGGTGGGAGGAAGGAAGAGTGGATGGAGGGAAGAGGGGGATAGAGTGATAACTGGCAGGAAGAGGGGTAGGGGTGATAGATAGAGAATGATGAAGGGAGGGGTTAAGATAAGGTCTTGAATGTAAACATCAAACAGACATATGGTCTGTTGGAGACTTTAGAGGTGGAGGAAGACAGTAACAACACTATAATTTTCTTACTTTCTATCTCTCTCTATCTCTCTATATCTCTCTATCTCTATTTATCTTTCTATCTCTCTCTCTATCTCTCTCTCTCTATTTCTCTATCTATCTATCTATCTATCTATCTATCTATCTATCTATCTATCTCTCTCTCTCTCTCTCTCTCTCAATTCAATTCAATTTAATTTCAATTTCAATTTAAGGGCTTTATTGGCATGGGAAACGTGTGTTAACATTACCAAAGCAAGTGAAGTAGATAGTAAACAAAAGTGAAATAAACAATAAATATTAACAGTAAACATTACACTCAGAAGTTCCAAAAGAATAAAGACATTTCAAATGTCATATTATGTATATTTACAGTGTTGTAACAATGTGCAAATAGTTAAAGTACAAATGGGAAAATAAATAAACATAAATATGGGTTGTATTTACAATGGTGTTTGTTCTTCACTGGTTGCCCTTTTCTTGTGGCAACAGGTCACAAATCTTGCAGCTGTGATGGCACACTGTGGTTTTTCACCCAGTAGATAAGGGAGTTTATCAAAATTGGGTTTGTTTTCGAATTCTTTGTGGATCGCTGTAATCTGAGGGAAATATGTGTCTCTAATATGGTCATACATTTGGCAGGAGGTTAGGAAGTGCAGCTCAGTTTCCACCTCATTTTGAGGGCAGTGTGCACATAGCCTGTCTTCTCTTGAGAGCCAGGTCTGCCTACGGCGGCCTTTCTCAATAGCAAGGCTATGCTCACTGAGTCTGTACATAGTCAAAGCTTTCCTTAAGTTTGGGTCAGTCACAGTGGTCAGGTATTCTGCCACTGTGTACTCTCTGTTTAGGGCCAAATAGCATTCTAGTTTGCTCTGTTTATTTGTTTGTTCTTTCCAATGTGTCAAGTAATTCTCTTTTTGTTTTCTCATGATTTGGTTGGGTCTAATTGTGTTGTTGTTGATGTTGTTGTTGTCCTGGGGCTGTGTGGGGTCTGTTTGTGTTTGTGAACAGAGCCCCAGGACAAGCTTACTTAGGGGACTCTTCTCCAAGTTCATCTCTCTGTAGGTGATGGCTTTGTTATGGAAGGTTTGGGAATCGCTTCCTTTTAAGTGGTTATAGAATTTAACGGCTCTTTTCTGGATTTTGATAATTAGCGGGTATTGGCCTAATTCTGCTCTGCATGCATTATTTGGTGTTTTACATTGTACACGGAGGATGTTTTTGCAGAATTCTGCATGCAGAGTCTCAATTTGGTGTTTGTCCCATTTTGTGAATTCTTGGTTGGTGAGCGGACCCCAGACCTCAGAACCATAAATGGCAATGGGTTCTATAACTGATTCAAGTATTTTTAGCCAGATCCTAATTGGTATGTCAAATTTTATGTTCCTTTTGATGGCATAGAAGGCATTTCTTGCCTTGTCTCTCAGATCGTTCACAGCTTTGTGGAAGTTACCTGTGGCGCTGATGTTTAGGCCGAGGTATGTATAGTTTTTTGTGTGCTCTAGGGCAACGGTGTCTAGATGGAATTTGTATTTGTGGTCCTGGCAACTGGACCTTTTTTGGAACACCATTATTTTTGTCTTACTGAGATTTACTGTCTGGGCCCAGGTCTGACAGAATCTGTGCAGAAGATCTAGGTGCTGCTGTAGGCCCTCCTTGGTTGGTGACAGAAGCACCAGATCATCAGCAAACAGAAGACATTTGACTTCAGATTCTAGTAGGGTGAGGCCGGGTGCTGCAGACTGTTCTAGTGCCCTCGCCAATTCATTGATATATATGTTGAAGAGGGTGGGGCTTAAACTGCATCCCTGTCTCACCCCACGGCCCTGTGGAAAGAAATGTGTGTGTTTTTTGCCAATTTTAACCGCACACTTGTTGTTTGTGTACATGGATTTTATAATGTCGAATGTTTTTCACCCAACCCCACTTTCCATCAATTTGTATAGCAGACCCTCATGCCAAATTGAGTCAAAAGCTTTTTTGAAATCAACAAAGCATGAGAAGACTTTGCCTTTGTTTTGGTTTGTTTGTTTGTCAATTAGGGTGTGCAGGGTGAATACGTGGTCTGTCGTACGGTAACTTGGTAAAAAGTCAATTTGACATTTGCTCAGTACATTGTTTTCACTGAGGAAATGAACTAGTCTGCTGTTAATGATAATGCAGAGGATTTTCCCACGGTTGCTGTTGACGCATATCCCACGGTAGTTATTGGGGTCAAATTTGTCTCCACTTTTGTGGATTGGGGTGATCAGTCCTTGGTTCCAAATATTGGGGAAGATGCCAGAGCTAAGGATGATGTTAAAGAGTTTAAGTATAGCTAATTGAAATTTGTGGTCTGTATATTTTATCATTTCATTGAGGATACCATCAACACCACAGGACTTTTTGGGTTGGAGGGTTTGTATTTTGTCCTGTAGTTCATTCAATGTAATTGGAGAATCCAGTGGGTTCTGGTAGTCTTTAATAGTTGATTCTAAGATTTGCATTTGATCATGTATATTTTTTTGCTGTTTGTTCTCTGTTATAGGGCCAAAAAGGTTGGAGAAGTGGTTTACCCATACATCTCCGTTTTGGATAGATAGCTCTTCGTGTTGTTGTTTGTTTAGTGTTTTCCAATTTTCCCAGAAGTGGTTAGAGTCTATGGATTCTTCAATTACATTGAGCTGATTTCTGACATGCTGTTCCTTCTTTTTCCGTAGTGTATTTCTGTATTGTTTTAGTGATTCACCATAGTGAAGGCGTAGGCTCAGGTTTTCTGGGTCTCTATGTTTTTGGTTGGATAGGTTTCTCAATTTCTTTCTTAGGTTTTTGCATTCTTCATCAAACCATTTATCACTGTTATTACTTTTCTTTGGTTTTCTGTTAGAGATTTTTAGATTTGATAGGGAAGCTGAGAGGTCAAATATACTGTTTAGGTTTTCTACTGCCAAGTTTACACCTTCACTATTACAGTGGAACGTTTTGTCCAGGAAGTTGTCTAGAATGGATTGAATTTGTTGTTTCCTAATTGTTTTTTGGTAGGTTTCAACACTACTTTCCTTCCATCTATAGCATTTCTTAATATTATTCAGTTCCTTTGGCTTTGATGCCTCATGATTGAGTATTGCTCTGTTCAAGTAGACTGTGATTTTGCTGTAGTCTGATAGGGGTGTCAGTGGGCTGACTGTGAACGCTCTGAGAGACTCTGGGTTGAGGTCAGTGATAAAGTAGTCTACAGTACTACTGCCAAGATATGAGCTATAGGTGTACCTACCATAGGAGTCCCCTCGAAGCCTACCATTGACTATGTACATACCCAGTGTGCGACAGAGCTGCAGGAGTCGTGACCCGTTTTTGTTGGTTATGTTGTCGTAGTTGTGCCTAGGGGGGCATATGGGGGAGGGAATGCTGTCACCTCCAGGTAGGTGTTTGTCCCCCTGTGTGCTGAGGGTGTCAGGTTCTTGTCTAGTTCTGGCATTTAGGTCGCCACAGACTAGTACATGTCCCTGGGTCTGGAAATGATTGATTTCCCCCTCCAGGGGAATGCTGGGAGTGTTTGGTGCGTGCTGGGAATTGTTTGAGTGAGTGCTAAGTGCGAGTGTTGTGTAGAGTTAGATATCCTGGGTTTTCCTTTTCTTGGTGATATCCTTTTTTCTTCTATGCATAATTAAGGTTATTATTTCAATTTTTTTGTTGTGGTAGAATTAAGTATATTGTTTTTCGTGTTGAAATTACCCTGATTTTGGTGGGGATGGCGGCCCGAATCGGGACGCCGTCCCTGTCACTTCGGCACAGCTTTAGGTGTGTTACTGAAGCTACTGTCACGGTGGAAGAGGTTCTGGTCACCGTAGGAGAGAAGGTAGGATATGAGAATGTTGCTTATGCGTCACGGATGAATAAAGCGGTGGTGGTATTTCTTAAAGAAGAGCGCCTTGTTGATCGTATGGTTGAGCATGGCATACTTCTTAAAGGAATGTTTATTCAAGTTACGCCGCTTTTTTCTCCGTCAACAAGGGTAACGATTTCAAATGTACCGCCGTTCATTCTAAATGAGCTATTGGAGCGCGAGTTATTGCGCTTTGGGAAGTTTGCAAGTTCAATTAAGGTTGTCCCATTGGGTTGCAAACACCCGGCGTTGAAACAGGTTATGTCGTTTCGGCGACAGGTGTTTATGTTTTTGGACTCACCGGAGCAGACTTTGGAGTTATCGTTTAAAGTCAAGTATGACAATAGACTGTATATGGCTTATGCTAGTACGGGTAGTCAACGGTGTTTTGAGTGTGGGGATGTTGGTCATAAGCGACATGCTTGCCCGAAAAGGGAGAAGGCAGAGGGAGGGGCGCAGGTGGTCCTCATAACGCCTGGGCCCACTGATGTAGGAAGAGGTGGGCTGACAGTGGTAGAGCAGCCACACGCATCTGTTGCTGAGGAACAAGTTGTCCGTGTTGAGGGCACAGAGGTGCAACTTGTACCAGAGGGAAATGTTATGCAGCAGAAAAAAATTGTTGTAGAAGGTAAGGATGGATCTGAAGGGCCATTTCCTCAGACTGGTGAGGAGGTGCCCAGTACGAGTGCTGTGGTACAGGAGGGGGTACATGTGGAGCTAATCTCCCAGGTAGTGGAGGAGATGCCCACTACAAGTAATGGGTTACAGGAGAGGGTTCATGTGGAGCTCATCTCCCAGGTAGTGGAGGAGATGCCCACTATGAGTGCTGGGGTACAGGGGGGGCTAGTCTCCCAGGTAGTGGAGGAGATGCCCACTATGAGTGCTGGGGTACAGGGGGGGCTAGTCTCCCAGGTAGTGGAGGAGATGCCCACTACGAGTAATGGGGTTCAGGTGGGGCTAGTCTCCCAGGTAGTGGAGGAGATGCCCACTACGAGTAATGGGGTTCAGGTGGGGCTAGTCTCCCAGGTAGTGGAGGAGATGCCCACTACGAGTAATGGGGTTCAGGTGGGGCTAGTCTCCCAGGTAGTGGAGGAGATGCCTGGTACGAGTGATGGGGTGCAAGTGGGGAGTGTTGAAAGGGATGTGGTAGAGGGGAGTCAGTGGTCTGTGGCCTCAGTTGAGGAGGATCAGGAGAAGGATATGGATATCTCTCTTGATACGATATCAGCTGGTGAGGACTCAATTTACGATCTAGAGGAGGTAAATGGGTTTCTGGATCAGACTTTTGGGAAATCCGTCAAATTGGCAGATTATTTTGATGTTGATAAGTTTGTGAGGTCAGCTGTGATGTTACAGAAGACGGTGGGGTTAGACCAGTTGAGTGAGAAGAAGCGGTTTCGCTTGAGGAAATTTGTTACTGCTGTTGCAGCAGCAAAAGGTGGTGGGAAACGTGGTCAGGTTAAGAGAAAATTTAAATAATGATGATGATTATGCCTCATAGGGTGTTCTATTCTCTTTGTCTGGTTTCTCTGTGGTATCTTCTGCTTTTCATTTTTCTTTTCTATATGGAGGTACTAAGGGTAGGTTCTCTCAATATTAATGGAGTAAGGGACAGGAATAAGAGGGCTTGGGTATTAGAAGTAATAAAACAGAAAAGGCTTAATGTAGTTTTCCTACAGGAGACACATAGTGATGAGGAACATGAGGCTGACTGGGGTATGTGGTGGGAGGGGCAGCATATACTCAGTCATGGTACTAATTTCAGTGCTGGGGTGGCAATCTTGTTTTCTTCAGGCTTAGGGGTGACTGTGGTATCTACAACAGAGATTGTCAAGGGTCGGGTTTTATTGGTCAAGGTGGATGTTATGGGGTTTTTGTTTGTTTTTTTGAATGTTTATGCTCCTAATGAGGGTACAGAGCGTATTGTTGGTTTTGATAAAATAAAGGAAACCTTAAGACAGTGTGACCAAGAGGGTTGTATGGTTTTAGGGGGGGACTGGAACTGTACAGTGGATTTTACTGTTGATCGCACCGCTGAAGAACCTCACCTGCGGTCAGCAATTTGTCTGTCTGGTCTATTAACTGAGTTTGAGCTTTCTGATGTGTGGAGAGTAAGGAATGCAAAAGTTAGGCAGTACACATGGCTAAAAGTTAATGAAGGTCATGTCAGTGCAGCAAGGTTAGACAGGTTGTATGTATCTGAGCAATACTGTAGTAGGGTTGGAAGGTGTGACATTACTCCTGTGGGTTTCTCTGATCACCATATTGTCACTGTTGATATTCACTTGTCCTGTCCACGAAGGTCATCATCTTATTGGTATTTTAAGGTTAAATTGTTACATGATGTCATGTTTTGTGAAAGGTTTTTGTTGTTTTGGGAAAAATGGAGGGTTACAAAAGGGAATTTTGAGTCCTTGAGACAATGGTGGGAGGTTGGGAAGGCCCAAATACGATTATTTTGTCAACAGTATACTGCTCTGTCTCGAATTGAAGTTAAAGAGACTATCAGGGCCCTTGAACAGAACATTAAATCTATTGAATTGAAGTTGCTCACTCAGAATGACCCCGGACTAGTCATGAACTTACAGGACAAGAAACATGAATTGAGGTCGTTTCTGCATGAAAGAGTGAAGGGTGCCTTGATTAGGTCTCGTTTCGCTTCCCTCAAGGATATGGATGCTCCTAGTGCTTTTTTTTTTAAACCTAGGACAGTCGACATTGCAACGTAAACAGATGGTCTGCCTTCGTCTCCCTGATGGGAAGGTGACCACGGATGACAGTGAAATGCGTCAACATGCCGTGGATTTCTATTCTGCCCTCTATAAGGCGGAGGATTGTGACTCTCTGTGTACTGAACAGTTGTTACACGGTCTTCCTCAATTGGGACCTGAGCAAAGAGTCGCATTGGACTCTGACATTACACTGCAAGAGCTGTCCACAGCAGTTATGCAGCTCTCAACAGGCCGAGCCCCTGGCATTGATGGTTTACCATCTGAGTTTTATAAGCACTTTTGGGGGTCTATTGGGGAGGATTTTTATGAAGTGGTGTGTGAATCTTTTCATGAGGGCTCTCTTCCTGTATCTTGTCAACGTGCGGTACTTTCACTGTTGCCAAAAAAGGGGGATTTGGCTCTCATAAAAAATTGGAGACCTGTTGCTTTGCTGTGTGCAGAATATAAAATTGTTTCTAAATGTCTCTCAAACAGGTTGAAAGAGTAT
This sequence comes from Coregonus lavaretus, assembly GCF_964263955.1. Classification (NCBI taxonomy): domain Eukaryota; kingdom Metazoa; phylum Chordata; class Actinopteri; order Salmoniformes; family Salmonidae; genus Coregonus; species Coregonus lavaretus. The sequence goes on from NC_140003.1 coordinate 23,793,297, forward strand.
CTGGGATTGTTGGTCCACAAGGACCAGTCCTACTGTGTACCTGATCGCTCTATTGTTGACAACTTGTTTCTAATAAGAGATGTTTTGGACATTTGTTAACTGTCTGATGTAAATGTGGGTTTACTTTCTTTGGATCAGGAGAAGGCTTTTGATCGTGTGGACCACCAGTACTTGTTTAAAACAATGAAAGCCTTTGGGTTTGGGGATGTTTTTTTGTCTTGGATGAATTTACTGTATGCTGGGGCCTCGTGTATGGTGAAGGTGGGGGGTGGTTTGAGTTGTCCCATCCCTGTCCAAAGGGGCATCAGGCAGGGATGCCCAATTTCAGGGCAGTTATACAGTCTGGCTGTTATACAGTCTTAGTTTTTTAAGAGCGAAGCTTACTGGTTTCTCTGTGCCAGGTGTAATGAAGGGTCCCACGATAGCACTGTCTGCGTATGCAGATGACGTGACAGTTTTTATTACAGGGGGTGAGGATGTTAAGGTTCTCTCAGACGCCTTAAAGGTGTATGAGGGGGCCTCCTCAGCTAGAGTCAATTGGGGAAAGAGTGAAGCGCTGTGGGCAGGCCAGCTTCAGATGGGGTCCGCTCCATGGTTACCAGGGGGGCTTCAGTGGGGCAGAGATAGGATGAAGACTTTGGGGTTTTTTCTAGGCTCCGATGTCTTTCAGAAAAAGAACTGGGAGGGTGTAGTGGAGAAAGTGTGTGCCAGACTGTCAAGATGGAAATGGGTGCTGCCCCAGCTGTCTTATAGGGGAAGGGTACTGGTAGCTAATAACCTAGCTGCCTCTACCCTGTGGCACAGACTAATGATTTTACAGCCACCAAAGGGTCTGATACAAGAGCTTCAGAGGACCCTTGTCAACTTCTTCTGGTCTGGACAACATTGGATTAAAGCTTCAGCCCTGTACCTGCCACTGCACGAGGGTGGGCAAGGCCTGGTGGACATTTCTTCCAGGATCATGGCTTTCCGGCTTCAAGCAGCCCAGAGACTGTTGTACAGTGACGGTTCTAGCTGGGTTGACACAGCCTACGCATTGATGAGGAGAGCGGGCTGTTTGGGCTTAGACAAGCACCTTTTCCTCTTAAAGCTGGAGGGGGGTGAGTTGCCTGGCCTGACTCCATTTTATGAGTCTGTTATGCAGGCTTGGAGAGTTCTGGTCAAGTCCCGTAAGGCCTGCACGCCACCAGGGATGTGGCTTTTTGAAGAGCCTCTTTTTCACAACACTGCCATCCAGTCCCGTGTTCTGGGTTCAGCTAGCCTACGTTCATGCCTGTTAGGCGTGGGGTGTACTAAGCTGGGTCATCTGATGTGGAACAGGAATAGGTTGTTGGAGGAGCTGGGAGAAAGAGCGGGGATCCGATCGTCTCGCCTACTGAGGAAGGTCGTCGCTGAGGTCTGTGATTCCTTGCCAGTACTTCATCTGCAGTATGTGACTGACACTTCCAATTCTGATCGGTGGAAGGAGGGTCTGGATTATGTGTTCCCTGCACTGATTGTTAGTGCTGCGGCGGGGGCATTCGAGGAGGACGTGGGGATGCTGCTTTCCTTCGATACCCCGGAGCTGGGGGAGTTCAAGGAGGTGGGAAAGAAGGCCATGTACAGAATATGTGTAAAGGTGTCCCATGCCTCTTCCCTGGAAGGGGTAAAATCGACGAGGTGGGCGGGTGTGCTTGGTCCAGGTGCCTCCCCAAAAGGCTGTTGGCGAACATTATACAAACTGCCTATTGATAAGAGGACAGCTGACCACCAATGGAGGATAATACATGGAGCCATAGCCACCAACATGTATCTGGTACACCTGGATCCTACTGTTGGGGAGGGGTGTCCATTCTGTGCTCAGTCTGAAACTCTGGCACATCTGTTTTTACAGTGTCCCAGGTTGGTCGGGATGATTGACCTGATCACTAATTGGTTCTCAGCTCTGGGAGAGGTTTTCTCTTCCCAACTGTATATATTTGGGCCAAAGTACAGGTTTAGTCAGAAAGGTGTAGTTGTGTTGCTTAATTTTGTGTTAGGGGCAGCAAAATTAGCCATATGGAAGACCCGAAAGAACAGTATTCGGGGACAGGGGTCTGTGGATGTGGTGGGAATGCTGGAGGGAATGTTGGCAGCAAGACTAAGGGTTGAGTTTGCCTATTATAAACTTGTCAACAATATTGATCTGTTTATGAGTATATGGGGTATTCAGAGGCTGTTGTGTTCAGTTACTGTGGAGGAGGAATTGGAGTTGTGTTTTTAATTGATGTGTAAATACGGTTTTGTATGAGTATTTGTGTGGTGGGCTCCCAGACCCAATAAAGATTATTTCAAACATTCTCTCTCTCTCTCTCTCTCTCTCTCTCTCTCTCTCTCTCTCTCTCTCTCTCTCTCTCTTTCCCTCCTCTCCCAGGTGGGGAATATGAGTAGTGTGTTGGATCGCGTGAACGGTGTGGCAAGGTGCCCCTACGACCCTCGCCATAACTCCACGGCGGTGGTGACGGAGAGCGGCGAGCTATACGCCGCCACGGTCATCGACTTCTCTGGTCGCGACCCCGTCATCTACCGGAGCCTGGGGGGCATGCCACCCCTCAGGACGGCCCAGTACAACTCCAAGTGGCTCAATGGTAACGCATACACACACACACCACACACTGCCCACCATGTGTTAGCTAATTTCTCATTGTGTAGCGTCAATTAAAGTGGATTTTTGCATAGGGGCTAAGATCTTTTTCAGAGATGCAGTGCTTCCAGATTGTTAATTGTCTTGATGCAGTCTATCAACCATGTTTCTCAGGGGGAACTACAGTGAGGGAAAAAAGTATTTAATCCCCTGCTGATTTTGTACTTTTGCCCACTGACAAAGAAATGATCAGTCTATAATTTTAATGGCAGGTTTATTTGAACAGTGAGAGACAGAATAACAACAAAAAAATCCAGAAAAACGCATGTCAAAAATGTTATACATTGATTTGCATTTTAATGAGGGAAATAAGTATTTGACCCCCTCTCAATCAGAAAGATTTCTGGCTCCCAGGTGTCTTTTATACAGGTAACGAGCTGAGATTAGGAGCACACTCTTAAAGGGAGTGCTCCTAATCTCAGCTTGTTACCTGTATAAAAGACACCTGTCCACAGAAGCAATCAATCAATCAGATTCCAAACTCTCCACCATGGCCAAGACCAAAGAGCTCTCCAAGGATGTCAGGGACAAGATTGTAGACCTACACAAGGCTGGAATGGGCTACAAGACCATCGCCAAGCAGCTTGGTGAGAAGGTGACAACAGTTGGTGCGATTATTCGCAAATGGAAGAAACACAAAATAACTGTCAATCTCCCTCGGCCTGGGGCTCCATGCAAGATCTCACCTCTTGGAGTTGCAATGATCATGACAACGGTGAGGAATCAGCCCAGAACTATACGGGAGGATCTTGTCAATGATCTCAAGGCAGCTGGGACCATAGTCACCAAGAAAACAATTGGTAACACACTACGCCGTGAAGGACTGAAATCCTGCAGCGCCCGCAAGGTCGCCCTGTTCAAGAAAGCACATATACAGGCCCGTCTGAAGTTTGCCAATGAACATCTGAATGATTCAGAGGAGAACTGGGTGAAAGTGTTGTGGTCAGATGAGACCAAAATCGAGCTCTTTGGCATCAACTCAACTCGCTGTGTTTGGAGGAGGAGGAATGCTACCTATGACCCCAAGAACACCATCCCCACCATCAAACATGGAGGTGGAAACATTATGCTTTGGGGGTGTTTTTCTGCTAAGGGGACAGGACAACTTCACCGCATCAAAGGGACGATGGACGGGGCCATGTACCGTCAAATCTTGAGTGAGAACCTCCTTCCCTCAGCCAGGGCATTGAAAATCGGTCGTGGATGGGTATTCCAGCATGACAATGACCCAAAACAGACTGCCAAGGCAACAAAGAAGTGGCTCAAGAAGAGGCACATTAAGGTCCTGGAGTGGCCTAGCCAGTCTCCAGACATTAATCCCATAGAAAATCTGTGGAAGGAGCTGAAGGTTCGAGTTGCCAAACGTCAGCCTCGAAACCTTAATGACTTGGAGAAGATCTGCAAAGAGGAGTGGGACAAAATCCCTCCTGAGATGTGTGCATACCTGGTGGCCAACTACAAGAAACGTCTGACCTCTGTGATTGCCAATAAGGGTTTTGCCACCAAGTACTAAGTCATGTTTTGCAGAGGGGTCAAATACTTATTTCCCTCATTAAAATGCAAATCAATTTATAACATTTTTGACATACGTTTTTCTGCATTTTGTTGTTGTTATTCTGTCTCTCACTGTTCAAATAAACCTACCATTAAAATTATAGACTGATCATGTCTTTGTCAGTGGGCAAACGTACAAAATCAGCAGGGGATCAAATACTTTTTTCCCTCACTGTATATCCTACCCTTTCTTAATATCCTAGTACAAAAACCATGGTAATTTGACACCCCAAAAAGCGATTTGAGTAATCCACCACAGTGTTGTTGTTGCATAGGGATCACATAGGTAGGAAGGGTGTGGACAGTACGGCTGGCACCGTAGAAAAGCTAAGTTAGATAAACCTCCATCAGCCCCAAAAGTCATAGCTAGGTGTCTATAATCTCCAAAATACATCCTGACTCAGGCAGAAAAAAGACAAACCTTCCAGAGACGTTTCTTCTCATCTGCAGTAATTCAAACGCAGCAGCCACACAGTTCTTGGCTTCACAGAGTAGGAGGAGAAAGGGGGAGGAAGGGGAAGAAATGGGGAGAGAGTAAGGGTGAGTAGGTAGAGATAGACATCACACTGGTAGACCAGGAGAGAGGAAGGGTGAGTAGATAGAGGTAGACATCACACTGGTAGACCAGGAGAGAGGAAGGGTGAGTAGGTAGAGATAGACATCACACTGGTAGACCAGGAAAGAGGAAGGGTGAGTAGGTAGAGGTAGACATCACACTGGTAGACCAGGAGAGAGGAAGGGTGAGTAGATAGAGGTAGACATCACACTGGTAGACCAGGAGAGAGGAAGGGTGAGCAGGTAGAGGTAGACATCACACTGGTAGACCAGGAGAGAGGAAGGGTGAGTAGGTAGAGATAGACATCACACTGGTAGACCAGGAGAGAGGAAGGGTGAGTAGGTAGAGGTAGACATCACACTGGTAGACCAGGAGAGAGGAAGGGTGAGTAGGTAGAGGTAGACATCACACTGGTAGACCAGGAGAGAGGAAGGGTGAGTAGATAGAGGTAGACATCACACTGGTAGACCAGGAGAGAGGAAGGGTGAGTAGGTAGAGATAGACATCACACTGGTAGACCAGGAGAGAGGAAGGGTGAGTAGGTAGAGGTAGACATCACACTGGTAGACCAGGAGAGAGGAAGGGTGAGTAGATAGAGGTAGACATCACACTGGTAGACCAGGAGAGAGGAAGGGTGAGCAGGTAGAGGTAGACGCCACACTGGTAGACCAGGAGAGAGGAAGGGTGAGTAGGTAGAGGTAGAAATCACACTGGTAGACCAGGAGAGAGGAAGGGTGAGTAGATAGAGGTAGACATCACACTGGTAGACCAGGAGAGAGGAAGGGTGAGTAGGTAGAGGTAGACGCCACACTGGTAGACCAGGAGAGAGGAAGGGTGAGTAGGTAGAGGTAGACGCCACACTGGTAGACCAGGAGAGAGGAAGGGTGAGTAGGTAGAGGTAGACGCCACACTGGTAGACCAGGAGAGAGGAAGGGTGAGTAGGTAGAGGTAGACGCCACACTGGTAGACCAGGAGAGAGGAAGGGTGAGTAGGTAGAGATAGACATCACACTGGTAGACCAGGAGAGAGGAAGGTTGAGTAGATAGAGGTAGACGCCACACTGGTAGACCAGGAGAGAGGAAGGGTGAGTAGGTAGAGGTAGACATCACACTGGTAGACCAGGAGAGAGGAAGGGTGAGTAGATAGAGGTAGACATCACACTGGTAGACCAGGAGAGAGGAAGGGTGAGTAGGTAGAGGTAGACGCCACACTGGTAGACCAGGAGAGAGGCGAGGAGAGGAGAGACACTCAGGAGTCAATGAATGGTGTAAGAAGGGGAAGAAAGGGGGCGAAAGGGAGGAGAGGAAAGGTGAGGCTTCATTAGTGGGCCAGGCAGAGGGGAGAAAGAGCAATAGAGGAAAAGGGGGTAGGAGGCTAGAGAAGAGGAGTCAGACTCAGTAGGAGGAGACAGAAGAAGAAATGGGGTGAGAGGTAAGGTTGGAGGTAGAGGTATACAGGCCAAGCACAGGAGAGGTGATAGACTCAGAGACTCAGAAGGCAGTGAGCAGTGTAATTATTCCTTGCGTCAGGGAGAGGGTGAAATTACAATGTGCTGCATGCTTCATGCCACACAGTGCTCTCTTCTGACAGTGTGTGTGTGTGTCTGAGGTGTGTGTGTGTGGGGGGGTTGGGGGCTTTACCGGAGCCTCTCTAGCAAGCGAGGGAAAAAACGAGGGAGGGATGAAGGGAGGAGTGGAGAGGCGAAGAGAGTGCTCTGCTCATCAGCGTAATCACAGCTAGTTGCAGACATACAGGCAGATAGACACCCCACCACACACTTTAGTTACACACCATATTTTCTTTCCATTCCCTCAGCCGCCCCTAAAAATACACACATCCTCTTGAGGCAAAGCCCAATTTTCTGTACAGGCTCTTCCTCCAGAGTCTAGAGCTGGATCAAGCAGCCTCAGAGGAGACGGAGTGAGAATTAAAATCTCATCTCATTTCTAGTCATAAGCCTCCCAGTTAGGGGGATTCACAGACAAACAGACAAACCAGAACAGAGGGGGTTCTGAATCCAATCAATCTGTTCTTTATTGGATTGGGACATGCCAGGTGCTGACCAACTGTTTTATTATAAATGAGAAGGAAGTGGGGAGCCTGGGGAGTATTGAGGATGTAGAAGTCCCTAAAGAACACAGGCAATACTCTCTCTCTCTCTCTCTCTCTCTCTCACTCTCTCTCTCTCTCTCTCTCTCTCTCTCTCTCTCTCTCTCTCTCTCTCTCTCTCTCTCTCTCTCTCTCTCTCTCTCTCTCTCTCTCTCTCTCTCTCTCTCTCTCTCTCTCTCTCTCTCTCTCTCTCTCTCTCTCTCTCAATTCAATTCAAAGGTTTTTATTGGCATGAGAAACATATGTTTACGTTGCCAAAGCAAATAGAATAGACAATAAACAAAAGGGAAATATAGAAAGGAAAACAGACATTTTAAAAGAATATAGACATTTCAAATGTTATATTATTGGCTATGTACAGTGTTTTAACAATGTGCAAGTAGTTGAAGTATGAAAGGAAAATAAATAAATAGGTTGTATTTACAATTCTTTGATATATTGAAGAGGGTGGGGCTGAATCTGCATCCCTGTCTCACCCCACGGCCCTGAGGAAAAAAATCTGTGTTTATTGCCAATTTTATCTGCACACTTGTTGTTTGTGTACATTGATTTTATAATGTCATATGCTTTCCCCCATCACCGCTTTCCATCAATTTCTATAACAGACCCTCATGCCGAATTGAGTCAAAAGCTTTTTTGAAATCAACAAAGCGTGAGAAGACTTTGCTTATGTTTTGTTTTGTTTGTTTGTCAATAAGGGTTTGCAGGGTGTATATGTGGTATTTCGTACGGTATTTTGGTAAGAAGCCAATTTTACATTTGCTCAGGACATTGTTTTCACTGAGGAAATGTTGGAGTCTGCTGTTGATGATACTGCAGAGGATTTTTCTGAGATTGCTGCTGACGCATATTCCACGGTAATTATTGGGTTCAAATTTGTCTCCACTTTTGTGGATTGGGGTGATCAGGCCTTGGTTCCAAATATTAGGGAAGATACCAGAGCTGATGTAAAGAGTTTAAGAATAGCCCATTTGAATTTGTGGTCTGTATATTTTATCCTTTCGTTTGTATACCATCAACACCACAGGTCTTTTAGCATTGGAGGGTTTGTATTTTATCCTGTAGCTTATCTCTCTCTCACTCTCTCTCTCTCGCTCTTTCTCTCTCGCTTGCTCTCTCTCTCTCTCTAGCTCTCTTGTACTCTCTCTCTCTCTCTCTCCTCCTGTTCACCATGGTCAGTCATGTGGCTGTGTGTGAGTTACACCCCTCAATCAGACTGTGTGAAGATTGAACAATCTGTTTGTTGGATTGACACCTACACACATCACGCATCCTAAACATGCATATTATACTGTATCCACTGTATATTAGCTCATTCAAATGCCCCCTCTGACAGCAACCGGGCCATATGTGTGTGTGGTTTGTATGTGTGTGTGTGTGGTCTATGTGTGTTTGTGTGTGTGTGTGTGTGTCTGACAGTCATGGGGAAGCAGTAGTGTTAATAAACGCTGATGCCTGTTTCCAGCTTCTCTCTCTGTGGTAATTATCTAGGACCCAGCAGGAGGTCTGGTGAAGCAGTACCACATACACACACACACATACATACACACACACACACACACACACACACACACACACACACACACACACACACACACACACACACACACACACACACACACACACACACCTTCATTTACATGGCTGTATGCATAAGTTAGCTAACTGAACTGGAAAACTCAGTCCTCCATTAAACAGTGCCATTCAGAGCCAGGTTAGGGAGGTAATGGTAGATTTGTCATGATAGCTTATCAGAAATGGATTACATGATTTTACATTACATGTGATTATTCACGGCAAAGCTATGGGTCTTTCCTCTTCATGCTGGCATGTTAACAGTAAGTTTAGCCTAGAGACAATGATTGAACTGTGCGATAAAGATATGGAGAAAGCAAACTATAGGATAAGATTAATGTGACAGTGGATGAAGCTACAGCTGACAAGAGAATGTTGGTTAACACTTTATTTTGATAGTCCATCTATAGATGCTCCACTAACTATCAATCGACTATCATTAACATGTCACTGCATGTCTGTGGACTTGCAGCAGGGAAGCATCTGTAGATATCACCAAATATTGTGCTATTTGGTAAACTAGTCCATCTCTTCAACCATTTCACCCATTCCTATTTGCTGCCGCCAGCAACTACCCATAGTTGTTTTTTTTATGAGTGTTCTGAAATGGAATTATGAGTTCTGTTATTGCTTCTGATGCTGTTTCCATTCCTGCTGACCGCCTGCGTTCTCCTATAATCTCATTCTCTTAAAAGGTAGTGCTGGCCCCCGGGGCACTTACCGTCATGGCTGTTTGCAGGTTAATATCTCCACTCTCCGCTCTGCATCCACGCTGTCCGTCTGTGTGTGTGTGTGTGAGTGTGTGTGTGTGTTTGATATCACTGAGAATGAATGTTACCTTAGGGAAAGCAGCACTGACAGCCATGCTGTGTTGTTCTCACAGCCTCACCGCTTCTCTAGTCATGAGCAATGCTCCTCTACATTATAACGCTACAGGGGAGGAGGCATGCTACTGGTTATCACACCTGGGTTCAAATAGTATTTAACATATTTCAAAACTGTCATTGAGCGTTTGTTTGAGCCTGAATATAATGCCAGATGGGCGGAGTTTGTACTTTGGGAATTATTCCATTGGTTCCGTTTTGTCCAGGCATGCTCAATCATTTTTTAAATATTTGAAATGCTGTTTGAACCCAGCTATGTCTGCTGTTAATGTGTTCAGTGTTGGGACTGAGGCTAACACGTGTCTGTGATAATAACAACTCACAACAGGGAGACTGTTTGGGTGGCCGTACCATGTAGTATTTCTGAGCACCAAGTCAAAGTAGAATGAATGATGAATTCATGGTCTCTATTGATGTTGTTCCGCTCATTGAGTGCATTAGTCTCATGTCTTTACCGTATCAAGATTGATCATGTGTCCTGGCAATTTACAAATGGAGGAATGAATGCAGTGTACATTTTATAGGATGACTGTGACTAATGAATGTATCTCACAGCATTACTTTATTATCAACATGACTGGACACATTCATTCATCAGTATAAACTAGCATGACATTAACAATCATCCCCTTCGGCTGCATGGACTCTAATGCTCTCTCTGACTTCGTCTCCTCTTCCCCTCTCTCCTTCCTCTTCTTCTTCTTCTTCTTCTCTTCTCCTCCCCTTGTCCCCTGTCCTCTCCTCTCTTCCTCTCCTCTCCTCCTCTTCTCTTCCTCAGAGCCCCATTTCATCTCAGCCTACGATGTGGGTCTCTTCACGTTCTTCTTCCTGCGTGAGAACGCTGTGGAACACGACTGTGGGAAGACCGTCTACTCCCGGGTGGCCCGCGTCTGTAAGAACGACATCGGAGGGCGGTTCCTACTGGAGGACACCTGGACCACCTTCATGAAGGCCAGGCTGAACTGCTCGCGCTCCGGAGAGATCCCCTTCTACTATAATGAGCTGCAGAGCACCTTCTATCTGCCTGAACAAGACCTAATCTACGGAATATTCACCACCAACGTGTGAGTGATGAGTGATAGTCTTCTTATGCAAGACACACACACACACTCAGGAAAACACAGACACACACACTAATGTACAGGTGCAGTACACACGCACGCACCCTCACCCTCTCCCACCCACCCCCACGCAAACTCGATTACTGCAATTTCCAGGCCTAATGATTATCATCATTCAGCATCCACTTCTTGAGAAACACTTAGCCTGAGTTGAGCGAGTGATGCAGAGTAAGGCAGAGAGCCTTTTTTATTACACATTCTACCTGCACTAATGAGAAGCCTGATGGTTAGAGGAAGGAATCTGTGTTGCTTCCCAAATGGTACCCAATTCCCTACATAGTTCACTACTTTTCCTTTTCCTATAGTGCACTACCCTATGGGCCCTGATCAAAAGTAGTACACTACGTAGGGAATAGGGTGCTATTCGGGACACATCCTGTGTGTTGCTGTACTGTGTGAGCTGTGCCCTGACTCATAAGCGTGGTTACACAGACCATTGTTTAAGGAATGCAGTATCATCCACTTCACTAGAGGGAGAAATGAGTGTGAGCAGAACAGAAGACTCATCCACAATGTGGATATTGCCCTTTTGTGGAAAATAAAGAACATGAATGATGTCCATAGGTGAAGAGGAAGCGAGAGAGATTTGCCCTTTTCTGAAAAAAATAAATTCTCACTGTGATGCTTTCACAGACTGAGGTTTTGGAATGTGAAGTTGAGTCAGTGTGGTACAGTACAGTTGTTGGTATTCAGATGTGTTCCATGCTCTGCTCTGCTGTGCTCTGCTCTCTCTCAGGGAGAGGAATTCTCCCCCTCGCCTTCTGCTGCTCTCACCTGTAAAGTTCTGACTCCCAGGAGGTAGTAGGCTCCTCTCCATCACTACCAGAGCTGAGGCTATCATTACTTCTCAGTACAGGACATATGTGCGTGGACGTGCGTGTGCGCATGTGTGTGTGTGTGTGTGTATCCCTCCCTCTTTCCCATTCCAATCTTTGTATCGGTCCCTCTCTCGCTCTCCCAATCCCCAGTTCTGAATAGTGTGATATCGTAATGCAATCACAGGAAGCACTGTCTCCATCTGTCTGTGTTAAATTGAACATTGTCAAAGAACTCCCAGGAGTTTGAACTGAGAGAGAGAGAGAGAGAGAGAGAGAGAGAGAGAGAGAGAGAGAGAGAGAGAGAGAGAGAGAGAGAGAGAGAGAGAGAGAGAGAGAGAGAGAGAGAGAGAGAGAGAGAGAGAGAGAGAGAGAGAGAGAGAGAGAGAGAGAGAGAGAGAGAGAGAGAGAGGAGAGGAGAGAGAGAGAGAGAGAGAGAGAGAGAGAGAGAGAGAGAGAGAGAGAGACAGAGACAGAGACAGAGACAGAGACAGAGACAGAGACAGAGAGAGCTATTGGCATCTCCTCCCTCCGTCCTTCCCTCTGTCAGGGCTGCTGAGTGGGCTTCACAGCATCTGTGTGTTCTCACATTGAAATGGGACTGTCACTGGCTAATGTTGATAATCCCGAGGTGATTTCATTGCAATGGCTTTCTCCATTGTGTTCTGAATGAGCAGCTGGATGCTGCTGCAGGTGTGTATCATAGAATAAGCTGATTGGCTCACACAGTGATCTGATTTGACATGTCTCCTCGGTACCTGGTAACCATGGTGTCCTGGTATGGTGTAATGTGTGTGTGCAGCCATCTGAAGGGTAATCCATATTTTTGCCGGATTTGCCATATTTTTTTCTAAATTAACTTTTCCATCACCTCAACATAATAACATCAAATGCACCTTGAAATGAGCTTTATGCCCCCTGGAGCATGTTGGGTAAGAATCAAATAGATATACTATTACTATGATTATTCGCTTTACTTTTACAAATTATTCTTTCAGCAAAACATACTACTTCCAGGCACCTTTTTTTTAGCATGTGCACAAGACAGTAATCTTTTGTACTGTATTGTAACATTGCTGCTGCTGTTTTATAGCTACCTGACTAAGTCTCCACTCCTGAAAGTGATTGTTTCAGACTATAGCATTGAAGCTCAGATACTGCATTGTTATGCAGTAAAAATATATATGGATAATCCTAGCCTTCCTTCATTTTTTGCTCCCTCCCTCCCTCCCTCCCTGCCTGCCTGCCTGCCTGCATGTTGTACGGGACAGGGGATGCTGAGTGTGCTTTTTGTTTCTGTTGCGATGCAGGTATTCACTGCATTTTTACCTTAACTGCATCCCAAATTCAATAGGGCTCTGGTCAAAAGTAGTTCACTATATGGGGAATAGGGTACCATATGGAACACACACTTTGTCCTTTTTCTGTGTTATTTTTCAACTGAGGGGAGGTGCACAGACTGCATTAGCTCCATATACCCTGCTGAGACTGTAGCCTGCCAACGATAGGCAGAGCACATCTGTTACTGTGTGTTTGTGTGTGTTTGCGTGTGTGTGTGTTTGTGTGTGTGTGCACTTGTGTGTATTTGTGTGTGTTTGTAGAAAGTATTTTGGGATGCAGGTGTCTCTATGCCACACATACAGTGTATATACACTACCAGTCAAAAGTTTGGACACACCTACTCATTCAAGGGTTTTTCTTTATATTTACTATTTTCTACATTGTAGAATAATAGTGAAGACATCAAAACTATGAAATAACACATATGGAATCATGTAGTTAGATTCGTCAAATAGCCCTTACACAGCCTGGAGGTGTGTTTTGGGTCATTATCCTGTTTAAAAACAGACGATAGTCCCACTAAGCGCAAACCAGATGGGATGGCGTATCGCTGTAGAATGCTGTGGTAGCCATGTTGGTTAAGTGTGCCTTGAATTCTAAATAAATCACCGACAGTGTCACCAGCAAAGCACAACCACACTATCACACCTCCTCCTCCATGCTTCATGGTGGGAACCACACATGAGGAGATAATCCGTTCACCTACTCTGCGTCTCACAAAGACACAGCGGTTGGAACCAAAAATCTCAAATTTGGACCGGTCTAATGTCCATTGCTCATGTTTCTTATTGGTGTCCTTTAGTAGTGGGTTCTTTGCAGAAATTCGACCATGAAGCCTTGATTCACGCAGTCTCCTCTGAACAGTTGATGTTGAGAAGTGTCTGTTACTTGAACTCTGTGAAGCATTTATTTGGGCTGAAATCAACTCCAATTAACTTCTCCTCTGCAGCAGAGGTACCTCTGGGTCTTCCTTTCCTGTGGCGGTCCTCATGAGAGCCAATTTCATCATAGCGCTTGATGGTTTTTGTGACTGCACTTGAAGAAACTTTCAAAGTTCTTGAAATTGTCCAGATTGACTGACCTTCATGTCTTAAAGTTTCACTTTGCTTATTTGAGCTGTTCTTGCCATAATATGGACTTGGTCTTTTACCAAATAGGGCTATCTTCTGTATACCACCCCTACCTTGTCACCACACAACTGATTGGCTCAAACACATTAAGAAGGAAAGGAATTCCACAAATTAACTTTTAATTGAAATGCATTCCAGGTGAGTACCTCATGAAGCTGGTTGAGAGAATGCCAAGATTGTGCAAAGCTGTCATCAAGGCAAAGGGTGGCTACTTTGAAGAATCTCAAATATAAAACACTTTTTGGGGTTACTACATGATTCCATGTGTGGTATTTCATAGTTTTGATTTCTTCACTATTATTCTACAGTGTAGAACATACTGTATTTAAAATGAAGAAAAACCCTTGAATGAGTAGGTGTGTCCAAACCTTTGACGGGTACTGTATATACAGTGGGGAAAAAAGGTATTTTGTCAGCCACCAATTGTGCATGTTCTCCCACTTAAAAAGATGAGAGAGGCCTGTAATTTTCATCATAGGTACACGTCAACTATGACAGACAAAATGAGAATTTCTTTTCCAGAAAATCACATTGTAGGATTTTTAATGAATTTATTTGCAAATTATGGTGGAAAATAAGTATTTGGTCAATAACAAAAGTTTCTCAATACTTGTTATATACCCTTTGTTGGCAATGACACAGGTCAAACGTTTTCTGTAAGTCTTCACAAGGTTTTCACACACTGTTGCTGGTATTTTGGCCCATTCCTCCATGCAGATCTCCTCTAGAGCAGTGATGTTTTGGGGCTGTCGCTGGGCAACACGGACTTTCAACTCCTTCCAAAGATTTTCTATGGGGTTGAGATCTGGAGACTGGCTAGGCCACTCCAGGACCTTGAAATGCTTCTTACGAAGCCACTTCTTCGTTGCCCGGGCGGTGTGTTTGGGATCATTGTCATGCTGAAAGACCCAGCCACGTTTCATCTTCAATGCCCTTGCTGATGGAAGGAGGTTTTCACTCAAAATCTCACGATTCATGGCCCCATTCATTCTTTCCTTTACACGGATCAGTCGTCCTGGTCCCTTTGCAGAAAAACAGCCCCAAAGCATGATGTTTCCACCCCCATGCTTCACAGTAGGTATGGTGTTCTTTGGATGCAACTCAGGATTCTTTGTCCTCCAAACACGACGAGTTGAGTTTTTACCAAAAAGTTCTATTTTGGTTTCATCTGACCATGTGACATTCTCCCAATCCTCTTCTAGATCATCCAAATGCACTCTAGCAAACTTCAGACAGGCCTGGACATGTACTGGCTTAAGTAGGGGGACACGTCTGGCTCTGCAGGATTTGAGTCCCTGGCGGCGTAGTGTGTTACTGATGGTAGGCTTTGTTACTTTGGTCCCAGCTCTCTGCAGGTCATTCACTAGGTCCCCCCGGGTGGTTCTGGGATTTTTGCTCACCGTTCTTGTGATCATTTTGACCCTACGGGGTGAGATCTTGCGTGGAGCCCCAGATCGAGGGAGATTATCAGTGGTCTTGTATGTCTTCCATTTCCTAATAATTGCTCCCACAGTTGATTTCTTCAAACCAAGCTGCTTACCTATTGCAGATTCAGTCTTCCCAGCCTGGTGCAGGTCTACAATTTTGTTTCTGGTGTCCTTTGACAGCTCTTTGGTCTTGGCCATAGTGGAGTTTGGAGTGTGACTGTTTGAGGTTGTGGACAGGTGTCTTTTATACTGATAACAAGTTCAAACAGGTGCCATTAATACAGGTAACGAGTGGAGGACAGAGGAGCCTCTTAAAGAAGAAGCTACAGGTCTGTGAGAGCCAGAAATCTTGCTTGTTTGTAGGTGACCAAATACTTATTTTCCACCATAATTTGCAAATAAATTCATAAAAAATCCTACAATGTGATTTTCTGGAAAAAAAATTCTCAATTTGTCTGTCATAGTTGACGTGTACCTATGATGAAAATTACAGGCCTCTCTCATCTTTTTAAGTGGGAGAACTTGCACAATTGGTGGCTGACTAAATACTTTTTTTCCCCACTGTATATTAAGTGCCTTTGAATGGGGAATTTAAGTTTTTAAGTATCACGAATGGTCCACCACCCAAAGCATTGGAGTCAACATCGGCCAGCATCTCAATATTGGTGTAACTCAATATTAGGAAGGTGTTCCTAATGTTTGGTATACTCAGTGTTTGGTACAGTGGCTTGCGAAAGTATTCACCCCCCTTGGCATTTTTCCTATTTTGTTGCCTTACAACTTGGAATTAAAATGGATTTTTGGGGGGTTTGTATCATTTGATTTACACAACATGCCTACCACTTTGAAGATCCTAAATATTTTTTATTGTGAAACAAACAAGAAATAAGAAAAGAAAACAGAAAACTTGAGCTTGCTTGGTGGTGCCTCTTGCTTAGTGGTGTTGCAGACTCTGGGGCCTTTCAGAACAGGTGTATATCTACTGAGATCATGTGACAGATCATGTGACAATTAGATTGCACACAGGTGGACTTTATTTAACTGACTTTATTTAACTAATTATGTGACTTCTGAAGGTAATTGGTTGCACCAGATCTTATTTTGTGTATGTCCATTACATGAAATCCAAATAAAAATCAATTTAAATGACAGGTTGTAATGCAACAAAATAGGAAAAATGGCAAGGAGGATGAATACTTTTGCAAGTGCCTTCGGAAAGTATTCAGCCCCCTTGACTTTTTCCACATTCTGTTAGGTTTCAGCCTTATTCTAAAATTGATTAAATCGTTTTTTCCCCTCATCAATCTACACACAATACCCCATAATGACAAAGCAAAAACATGTTTGTAGAAATTTTTGCAAATGTATTACAAATATAACACTGAAATATCAAATTTACATAAGTATTCAGACCCTTTACTCAGTACTTTGTTGAAGCACCTTTGGCAGCGGTTACAGCCTCAAGTCTTCTTGGGTATGACGCTACAAGCTTGGCACACCTGTATTTGGGGATTTTCTCCCATTTTCACCGAAGGGATGGTGCCAGGTTTCCTCCAGACGTGACGCATAGCATTCAGGCCCAAGAGTTCAATCTTGATATCATCAGAACAGAGAATCTTGTTTCTCATGGTCTGAGAATCTTTAGGTGCCTTTTGGCAAACACTGTGCCTTTTACTGAGGAGTGGCTTCCATCTGTCCACTCTACCATAAAGGCCTAATTGGTGGAGTGCTGCAGAGATGGCTGTCCTTCTGGAAGGTTCCTCCATCTCCACAGAGGAACTCTAGAGCTCTGTCAGAGTGACCATTGGGTTCTTGGTCACCTTCCTGACCAATGCTGCATAATCATGTCTTGGAGCTCTACGGACAATTCCTTCGACCTCATGGCTTGGTTTTTGCACTGTCAACTGTGGGACTTTATATAGACAGGTGTGTGCCTTTCCAAATCATGTCCAATCAATTGAATTTACCACAGGTGGACTCCAATCAAGTTGTAGAACATCTCAAGGATGATCAATGGAAACAGAATGCACCTGAGCTCAATTCCGAGTCTCATAGTAAAGGGTCTGAATACTTATGCAAATAAGGTATTTCTGTTTTTTATGTTTAATAAATGTGCTAACATTTCTAAAAACCTGTTTTCGCTTTGTGATTATGGGGTATTGTATGTAGATTGATGAGGAAATTGTTTTATTTAATACATTTTAGAATAAGGCTGTAACGTAACAAAATGTGGAAAAAGTCAAGGGGTCTGAATACTTTCCGAAGGCACTATGGGCCATCTGGTGTGATGATGAGTACCATCCATGCTAGTCTGCTCTCTATGATTCATCATCATAGAAGCCTTCACCACTGAGCTCCACTGAGCATTTGCGGAAGCAGGCCATGGCTGTGTCCTAAATGGTACCCTATTACCTATATAGTGTAACACGTTTGACTAGACCGTATGGGCCTTGATCAAAAATAGTGCACTGTACAGGGAATAGGATGCCATTTGGGACGAAACAGTGTCACTGAGCTGTACTGAGCATGTACAGAAAAAGCACGTACTCCAGTGGGTGTTGTTGAAGTCACCAGCTCTGGTTGGGCTCTTTTGCCTTTTTCTCCCATAACACTTTGCAGCCATAAGGGAACGGTACAGTGACACAACAGAAACTGCAGTGTCATCCTGTCCGACTGGTTGGCTGGTGTGGTCATGGACATCAGCCTTTTACTCCCATAACACTGGCCATAGGGGAACACCAGCCAGCCATAGAGGAACAGTACAATGACACCACAGAAAGGCCCATGTCATCTGTACCGACTGGCCGGCTGGCTTATTTAAGAACATGAAGGGCACAGTGGATTATATCTCCTCTGTATTCCTAGGCTTCATCCCAAATGGCTCCCTATCCCCTTTTTAGTTCACTACTTTTGACCAAGGCCCAAGTCAAAAGCTCTACTCTGCTCTCTACTCGGCTGCTGATAGCCCTTTAGAGTGAGAGGAGCAGAAGAGAGGCTCATCCTCCCTAAGCACTGCTTTCTGCCACTCTTTTTTTTCAATGTTCTCATCCCTCTCTTTCTCCCCTATGTTTATTAGAATTTGGTTTATTATCTATTTCATTTGCTTTGGCAATGTAAACATATGTTTCCCATGCCAATGAAGCCCTTTGAATTGAATTGAGAGAGATTTCACTCAGTAGCCCTGTCAGTCTTATGGGATATGGAGACCCATTAATATGGATGAAGAAATTAGCCCCTCTCACAGAGAGAGATAGTCTGGAGGAATTGTGAATGGACTGTGTGGGAAAGAAAGGAAGGGGAGGTTTTAAAATAGCCTAAATCTTTATGAACGGTTTAGACGTTAACAGTAACAATGGCTTCATTTGTAACTGTAACCACAGCCGTGGTCACAACATAACACTGCAGACTGCAGGCCCTGGGACACCACAGTGTCAGGGAGGTAGGGAGAGGGTGTGTTTAGCTCTGTGGCTGCAGCCTGGTTAGTGGTTGTTGCAGCTAATTGTCTGTGGTTTCCTAAGTTTGAGTTAGGTTGCTGGCTGCTCACCGCAGGAAGCACACTCACTCACTGACGCAGTCTCACACTCTCTGCAGAAACATTGAGCAGAGAGAGGGCAAACAAGCTAACACACACACACACACACACTCACACTCACACACACACTCACTCTGCGGAAACAGGGCTATTCAATAGCTGCTGTTCAATGTGCTGCAGGCTGTTTCCCATCTCCTTTGTTTGTATTGAGCTCATTTTGAAGCATCGCCCACCCTCAGGGTTCCTCTGACAGTGTTAATGTATTTCTACAGAGCTCAATCGGATCTCCACGATGGTTGCTAGATACAAACCTCTAAAGTGTATGGACAATACGCGTATATAAGGCATGTATGACATATAGTGTTCATACTGTACACTGCAAGAACATAACATAGCAGGACCATAACAGAAATAGAAACGTATAAAAGAAGAACATAACAAATGTCAAACCATACAGTGATTCCATAGGGCCCTATTGTGCCGTGCTCCTCACCATCCCCGTGCTACAGTATACCAGCCCATTTATGAGTGTGCTGGTGTTCCAAACAAAAGAAAGCATGGAGTTTATTGTACAGTAATGTCTGTTCAGTGCAGAGCAGTGTGTGTGTGTGTGTGTGTGTGCTTGGGGGGGAGTGTATCTGTGTGTTTTTGTGTGTGTATCCTAATTCACTTTAGCAGTCTCATGACGATTGTGAAGCACAGACACAGCTTCCAGCAGAAACCGACATGGACTGTGTCTTTAATGCACCTGTAAAAGATGGGACTGTTAGACAGTGTGGTGCACATAATGGATAAATTTGAGCTCTCAGTTAGAGAGAGTATGGGCATCACTTTGTTCACTATTTTTTTGTTTTATATTCACCCCCCTTTTCTCCGAAACATGACCCGCCAAACCGCGCTTCTTAACACCTGCCCACTTAACCCGGAAGCACCGTTCAACTATTGATTGAAGTCAGCCTGCAGGTGCCCGGCCCACCACAAGGAGTCGCTAGAGCGCCATGAGCCAAGTAAAGCCCCCCCCCGGCCAACCCTCCCCTAACCCGGACGACGCTGGGACAATTGTACGCCGCCCTATGGGACTCCTGGTCACGGCCGGTTCTGACACAGCCTGGGATTGAACCCGGGTCTGTAGTGACGCCTCAAGCACTGCGATGCAGTACCTTAGACCGCTGCGCCATTCGGGAGGCCCATTCACTAGGTTTTTAACACTGTCTCTCTCTCTGTCCCTCTTCTTTCCTCTCCTCCCCTCTCTATTCTCTCTTTCCCATCTCTCTCTCTCTCTTTCTCTCTCCCCCCTCTCCTCTCCCTCTCTTTCTCTGTCCTACAGAATAGTATAGCAGCGTCTGCAGTGTGTGCGTTTAACCTCAGCGCCATCACTCAGGCCTTCAACGGGCCTTCCGTTCCCAGGAGAACCCCGCTCTAACTGGCTGCCCACCCCCAAACCCCATCCCCAACTTCCAGGTACTGCCCACCCCCAACCCCACCCCCAACTTCCAGGTACTGCTCACCCTAACCCCACCCCCAACTTTCAGATACTGCCCATCCCCAACTTCCAAGTACTGCCCACCCCCAATCCCACCCCCAACTTTCAGGTACTGCCCACCCCCAACCCCATCCCCAACTTCCAGGTAATGTCCACCCCCAACTTTCAGGTACTGCCCAACCCCTTCCCCAACTTCTAGGTACTGCCCACCCCCAACCCCTTCCCCAACTTCCAGGTACTGCCACCCAACCCCTTCCCCAACTTCCAGGTACTGCCCACCCCCAACCCCACCCTCATCTTTCAGGTACTGCCGAACCCCTTTCCCAACTTCCAGGTACTGCCCACCCTCAACTCCATCACCAACTTCCAGGTTAGTGCTAGTCTGGAGCAAAATCCTGCTCACCCTGTGTGTCCCCAGAACCAGGACTAAAGGACTCTGCATCTAGGAGGCATTGCATATAAGAACCAGGGATTATGCAACCCAAAGCCAGAGCATTTGTTACTGTAGTTCGGCAAACAACAATCATTGTAGTATTGTAGGTGTGAATAAGCGTGATTACTGAAGGATAAAATGACAATGAAATGTGTGGTTATTTTATTTTTCTCTCTCTCTCTCTCTCTCTCTCCCTCTCTGTCTCTCTCACTCTCTCTCTCTCTCTCTCTCTTACTTTTTATTTCTCTCTCTCTCTCTCTCTCTCTCTCTCTCTTCTCTCTCTCTCTCTCTCTCTCTCTCTCTCTCTCTTCTCTCTCTCTCTCTCTCTCTCTCTCTCTCTCTCTCTCTCTCTCTCTCTCTCTCTCCTCCCTTCCCTTCCCAACCCCTCCCCTCCTCAGTGTGGTACCATAGATGATGACGGCGGTCCTAACGATGGTCTGACGGAGCGCAGTCTCCAGGATGCCCAGCGGCTGTACCTGATGAATGACGTGGTGCAGCCCGTCTCTGTGGACCCCTTGGTCATGCAGGATGACGTGCGCTTCTCAAGGCTGGTGGTGGACATCGTACAGGGTCATGACACACTCTACATGTCATGTACATCGGCACAGGTCAGTGGAGTTCAAAGGTCAAAGGTCAGGGCTCAAGGTCAATAGGTTAGACCCAAACAATACATCGATCAACCAATTAATTAATCAATCAATGTACTTATAAAGAAAAGGGCACATTAGCTAGGTAAATCTCCCTGGAAG